>NW_027365344.1:0-121424 GCF_046119375.1 Phyllobates terribilis
TCTCTTTGAATCTTCTTTATCCTGCTAGGATTAACAGGAAAAAGCAAAAAATTTCAGAATTGCACCTTGCAATGTGGAGATATTACTGTTTGTGCATTTACAATATTCATTGATTTTTGCCATTGAAAAACGTCCAGAAATGTTTGAAGCTACTGACTGAATGAAAGGAGCTGGCATCTCACTCTCTTTGAATCTTCTTTATCATGCTAGGATTAGCAGGAAAAAGCAAAAAATTTCAGAATTGCACCTTGCAATGTGGAGATATTACTGTTTGTGCATTTACAATATTCATTGATTTTTGCCATTGAAAAACATGTTTTTCATATACCAGAAATGTTTGAAGCTACTGACTGAATGAAAGGAGCTGGCATCTCACTCTCTTTGAATCTTCTTTATCATGCTAGGATTAACAGGAAAAAGCAAAAAATTTCAGAATTGCACCTTGCAATGTGGAGATATTACTGTTTGTGCATTTACAATATTCATTGATTTTTGCCATTGAAAAATGTCCAGAAATGTTTGAAGCTACTGACTGAATGAAAGGAGCTGGCATCTCACTCTCTTTGAATCTTTTTTATCATGCTAGGATTAGCAGGAAAAAGCAAAAAATTTCAGAATTGCACCTTGCAATGTGGAGATATTACTGTTTGTGCATTTACAATATTCATTGATTTTTGCCATTGAAAAACATGTTTTTCATATACCAGAAATGTTTGAAGCTACTGACAATGAAAGGAGCTGGCATCTCACTCTCTTTGAATCTTCTTTATCCTGCTAGGATTAGCAGGAAAAAGCAAAAAATTTCAGAATTGCAGCTTGCAATGTGGAGATATTACTGTTTGTGCATTTACAATATTCATTGATTTTTGCCATTGAAAAACATGTTTTTCATATACCAGGAATGTTTGAAGCTACTGACTGAATGAAAGGAGCTGGCATCTCACTCTCTTTGAATCTTCTTTATCCTGCTAGGATTAGCAGGAAAAAGCAAAAAATTTCAGAATTGCACCTTGCAATGTGGAGATATTACTGTTTGTGCATTTACAATATTCATTGATTTTTGCCATTGAAAAACGTCCAGAAATGTTTGAAGCTACTGACTGAATGAAAGGAGCTGGCATCTCACTCTCTTTGAATCTTCTTTATCATGCTAGGATTAGCAGGAAAAAGCAAAAAATTTCAGAATTGCACCTTGCAATGTGGAGATATTACTGTTTGTGCATTTACAATATTCATTGATTTTTGCCATTGAAAAACGTCCAGAAATGTTTGAAGCTACTGACTGAATGAAAGGAGCTGGCATCTCACTCTCTTTGAATCTTCTTTATCATGCTAGGATTAGCAGGAAAAAGCAAAAAATTTCAGAATTGCACCTTGCAATGTGGAGATATTACTGTTTGTGCATTTACAATATTCATTGATTTTTGCCATTGAAAAACATCATGTTATTCATATACCAGAAATGTTTGAAGCTACTGACTGAATGAAAGGAGCTGGCATCTCACTCTCTTTGAATCTTCTTTATCATGCTAGGATTAGCAGGAAAAAGCAAAAAATTTCAGAATTGCACCTTGCAATGTGGAGATATTACTGTTTGTGCATTTACAATATTCATTGATTTTTGCCATTGAAAAACATCATGTTATTCATATACCAGAAATGTTTGAAGCTACTGACTGAATGAAAGGAGCTGGCATCTCACTCTCTTTGAATCTTCTTTATCCTGCTAGGATTAGCAGGAAAAAGCAAAAAATTTCAGAATTGCACCTTGCAATGTGGAGATATTACTGTTTGTGCATTTACAATATTCATTGATTTTTGCCATTGAAAAACATGTTTTTCATATACCAGAAATGTTTGAAGCTACTGACTGAATGAAAGGAGCTGGCATCTCACTCTCTTTGAATCTTCTTTATCCTGCTAGGATTAGCAGGAAAAAGCAAAAAATTTCAGAATTGCACCTTGCAATGTGGAGATATTACTGTTTGTGCATTTACAATATTCATTGATTTTTGCCATTGAAAAACATCCAGAAATGTTTGAAGCTACTGACTGAATGAAAGGAGCTGGCATCTCACTCTCTTTGAATCTTCTTTATCATGCTAGGATTAGCAGGAAAAAGCAAAAAATTTCAGAATTGCACCTTGCAATGTGGAGATATTACTGTTTGTGCATTTACAATATTCATTGATTTTTGCCATTGAAAAACGTCCAGAAATGTTTGAAGCTACTGACTGAATGAAAGGAGCTGGCATCTCACTCTCTTTGAATCTTCTTTATCATGCTAGGATTAGCAGGAAAAAGCAAAAAATTTCAGAATTGCACCTTGCAATGTGGAGATATTACTGTTTGTGCATTTACAATATTCATTGATTTTTGCCATTGAAAAACGTTTTTCATATACCAGAAATGTTTGAAGCTACTGACTGAATGAAAGGAGCTGGCATCTCACTCTCTTTGAATCTTCTTTATCCTGCTAGGATTAGCAGGAAAAAGCAAAAAATTTCAGAATTGCACCTTGCAATGTGGAGATATTACTGTTTGTGCATTTACAATATTCATTGATTTTTGCCATTGAAAAACATGTTTTTCATATACCAGAAATGTTTGAAGCTACTGACTCAATGAAAGGAGCTGGCATCTCACTCTCTTTGAATCTTCTTTATCCTGCTAGGATTAGCAGGAAAAAGCAAAAAATTTCAGAATTGCACCTTGCAATGTGGAGATATTACTGTTTGTGCATTTACAATATTCATTGATTTTTGCCATTGAAAAACATGTTTTTCATATACCAGAAATGTTTGAAGCTACTGACTGAATGAAAGGAGCTGGCATCTCACTCTCTTTGAATCTTCTTTATCCTGCTAGGATTAGCAGGAAAAAGCAAAAAATTTCAGAATTGCACCTTGCAATGTGGAGATATTACTGTTTGTGCATTTACAATATTCATTGATTTTTGCCATTGAAAAACATGTTTTTCATATACCAGAAATGTTTGAAGCTACTGACTGAATGAAAGGAGCTGGCATCTCACTCTCTTTGAATCTTCTTTATCCTGCTAGGATTAGCAGGAAAAAGCAAAAAATTTCAGAATTGCACCTTGCAATGTGGAGATATTACTGTTTGTGCATTTACAATATTCATTGATTTTTGCCATTGAAAAACATGTTTTTCATATACCAGAAATGTTTGAAGCTACTGACTGAATGAAAGGAGCTGGCATCTCACTCTCTTTGAATCTTCTTTATCCTGCTAGGATTAGCAGGAAAAAGCAAAAAATTTCAGAATTGCACCTTGCAATGTGGAGATATTACTGTTTGTGCATTTACAATATTCATTGAAATGTGGAGATATTACTGTTTGTGCATTTACAATATTCATTGATTTTTGCCATTGAAAAACATCCAGAAATGTTTGAAGCTACTGACTGAATGAAAGGAGCTGGCATCTCACTCTCTTTGAATCTTCTTTATCATGCTAGGATTAGCAGGAAAAAGCAAAAAATTTCAGAATTGCACCTTGCAATGTGGAGATATTACTGTTTGTGCATTTACAATATTCATTGATTTTTGCCATTGAAAAACATGTTTTTCATATACCAGAAATGTTTGAAGCTACTGACTGAATGAAAGGAGCTGGCATCTCACTCTCTTTGAATCTTCTTTATCATGCTAGGATTAGCAGGAAAAAGCAAAAAATTTCAGAATTGCACCTTGCAATGATATGTGGAGATATTACTGTTTGTGCATTTACAATATTCATTGATTTTTGCCATTGAAAAACATGTTTTTCATATACCAGAAATGTTTGAAGCTACTGACTGAATGAAAGGAGCTGGCATCTCACTCTCTTTGAATCTTCTTTATCATGCTAGGATTAGCAGGAAAAAGCAAAAAATTTCAGAATTGCACCTTGCAATGTGGAGATATTACTGTTTGTGCATTTACAATATTCATTGATTTTTGCCATTGAAAAACATGTTTTTCATATACCAGAAATGTTTGAAGCTACTGACTGAATGAAAGGAGCTGGCATCTCACTCTCTTTGAATCTTCTTTATCATGCTAGGATTAGCAGGAAAAAGCAAAAAATTTCAGAATTGCACCTTGCAATGTGGAGATATTACTGTTTGTGCATTTACAATATTCATTGATTTTTGCCATTGAAAAACATGTTTTTCATATACCAGAAATGTTTGAAGCTACTGACTGAATGAAAGGAGCTGGCATCTCACTCTCTTTGAATCTTCTTTATCATGCTAGGATTAACAGGAAAAAGCAAAAAATTTCAGAATTGCACCTTGCAATGTGGAGATATTACTGTTTGTGCATTTACAATATTCATTGATTTTTGCCATTGAAAAACGTCCAGAAATGTTTGAAGCTACTGACTGAATGAAAGGAGCTGGCATCTCACTCTCTTTGAATCTTCTTTATCATGCTAGGATTAGCAGGAAAAAGCAAAAAATTTCAGAATTGCACCTTGCAATGTGGAGATATTACTGTTTGTGCATTTACAATATTCATTGATTTTTGCCATTGAAAAACATGTTTTTCATATACCAGAAATGTTTGAAGCTACTGACTGAATGAAAGGAGCTGGCATCTCACTCTCTTTGAATCTTCTTTATCATGCTAGGATTAACAGGAAAAAGCAAAAAATTTCAGAATTGCACCTTGCAATGTGGAGATATTACTGTTTGTGCATTTACAATATTCATTGATTTTTGCCATTGAAAAACGTCCAGAAATGTTTGAAGCTACTGACTGAATGAAAGGAGCTGGCATCTCACTCTCTTTGAATCTTTTTTATCATGCTAGGATTAGCAGGAAAAAGCAAAAAATTTCAGAATTGCACCTTGCAATGTGGAGATATTACTGTTTGTGCATTTACAATATTCATTGATTTTTGCCATTGAAAAACATGTTTTTCATATACCAGAAATGTTTGAAGCTACTGACAATGAAAGGAGCTGGCATCTCACTCTCTGAATCTTCTTTATCCTGCTAGGATTAGCAGGAAAAAGCAAAAAATTTCAGAATTGCACCTTGCAATGTGGAGATATTACTGTTTGTGCATTTACAATATTCATTGATTTTTGCCATTGAAAAACATGTTTTTCATATACCAGAAATGTTTGAAGCTACTGACTGAATGAAAGGAGCTGGCATCTCACTCTCTTTGAATCTTCTTTATCCTGCTAGGATTAGCAGGAAAAAGCAAAAAATTTCAGAATTGCACCTTGCAATGTGGAGATATTACTGTTTGTGCATTTACAATATTCATTGATTTTTGCCATTGAAAAACGTTTTTCATATACCAGAAATGTTTGAAGCTACTGACTGAATGAAAGGAGCTGGCATCTCACTCTCTTTGAATCTTCTTTATCATGCTAGGATTAGCAGGAAAAAGCAAAAAATTTCAGAATTGCACCTTGCAATGTGGAGATATTACTGTTTGTGCATTTACAATATTCATTGATTTTTGCCATTGAAAAACATGTTTTTCATATACCAGGAATGTTTGAAGCTACTGACTGAATGAAAGGAGCTGGCATCTCACTCTCTTTGAATCTTCTTTATCCTGCTAGGATTAGCAGGAAAAAGCAAAAAATTTCAGAATTGCACCTTGCAATGTGGAGATATTACTGTTTGTGCATTTACAATATTCATTGATTTTTGCCATTGAAAAACGTCCAGAAATGTTTGAAGCTACTGACTGAATGAAAGGAGCTGGCATCTCACTCTCTTTGAATCTTCTTTATCATGCTAGGATTAACAGGAAAAAGCAAAAAATTTCAGAATTGCACCTTGCAATGTGGAGATATTACTGTTTGTGCATTTACAATATTCATTGATTTTTGCCATTGAAAAACGTCCAGAAATGTTTGAAGCTACTGACTGAATGAAAGGAGCTGGCATCTCACTCTCTTTGAATCTTCTTTATCATGCTAGGATTAGCAGGAAAAAGCAAAAAATTTCAGAATTGCACCTTGCAATGTGGAGATATTACTGTTTGTGCATTTACAATATTCATTGATTTTTGCCATTGAAAAACATCATGTTATTCATATACCAGAAATGTTTGAAGCTACTGACTGAATGAAAGGAGCTGGCATCTCACTCTCTTTGAATCTTCTTTATCCTGCTAGGATTAACAGGAAAAAGCAAAAAATTTCAGAATTGCACCTTGCAATGTGGAGATATTACTGTTTGTGCATTTACAATATTCATTGATTTTTGCCATTGAAAAACGTCCAGAAATGTTTGAAGCTACTGACTGAATGAAAGGAGCTGGCATCTCACTCTCTTTGAATCTTCTTTATCATGCTAGGATTAGCAGGAAAAAGCAAAAAATTTCAGAATTGCACCTTGCAATGTGGAGATATTACTGTTTGTGCATTTACAATATTCATTGATTTTTGCCATTGAAAAACATGTTTTTCATATACCAGAAATGTTTGAAGCTACTGACTGAATGAAAGGAGCTGGCATCTCACTCTCTTTGAATCTTCTTTATCATGCTAGGATTAACAGGAAAAAGCAAAAAATTTCAGAATTGCACCTTGCAATGTGGAGATATTACTGTTTGTGCATTTACAATATTCATTGATTTTTGCAATTGAAAAACGTCCAGAAATGTTTGAAGCTACTGACTGAATGAAAGGAGCTGGCATCTCACTCTCTTTGAATCTTCTTTATCATGCTAGGATTAGCAGGAAAAAGCAAAAAATTTCAGAATTGCACCTTGCAATGTGGAGATATTACTGTTTGTGCATTTACAATATTCATTGATTTTTGCAATTGAAAAACATGTTTTTCATATACCAGAAATGTTTGAAGCTACTGACTGAATGAAAGGAGCTGGCATCTCACTCTCTTTGAATCTTCTTTATCATGCTAGGATTAGCAGGAAAAAGCAAAAAATTTCAGAATTGCACCTTGCAATGTGGAGATATTACTGTTTGTGCATTTACAATATTCATTGATTTTTGCCATTGAAAAACATGTTTTTCATATACCAGGAATGTTTGAAGCTACTGACTGAATGAAAGGAGCTGGCATCTCACTCTCTTTGAATCTTCTTTATCCTGCTAGGATTAGCAGGAAAAAGCAAAAAATTTCAGAATTGCACCTTGCAATGTGGAGATATTACTGTTTGTGCATTTACAATATTCATTGATTTTTGCCATTGAAAAACGTCCAGAAATGTTTGAAGCTACTGACTGAATGAAAGGAGCTGGCATCTCACTCTCTTTGAATCTTCTTTATCCTGCTAGGATTAGCAGGAAAAAGCAAAAAATTTCAGAATTGCACCTTGCAATGTGGAGATATTACTGTTTGTGCATTTACAATATTCATTGATTTTTGCCATTGAAAAACATGTTTTTCATATACCAGAAATGTTTGAAGCTACTGACTGAATGAAAGGAGCTGGCATCTCACTCTCTTTGAATCTTCTTTATCCTGCTAGGATTAGCAGGAAAAAGCAAAAAATTTCAGAATTGCACCTTGCAATGTGGAGATATTACTGTTTGTGCATTTACAATATTCATTGATTTTTGCCATTGAAAAACATGTTTTTCATATACCAGAAATGTTTGAAGCTACTGACAATGAAAGGAGCTGGCATCTCACTCTCTGAATCTTCTTTATCCTGCTAGGATTAGCAGGAAAAAGCAAAAAATTTCAGAATTGCACCTTGCAATGTGGAGATATTACTGTTTGTGCATTTACAATATTCATTGATTTTTGCCATTGAAAAACATGTTTTTCATATACCAGAAATGTTTGAAGCTACTGACTGAATGAAAGGAGCTGGCATCTCACTCTCTTTGAATCTTCTTTATCCTGCTAGGATTAGCAGGAAAAAGCAAAAAATTTCAGAATTGCACCTTGCAATGTGGAGATATTACTGTTTGTGCATTTACAATATTCATTGATTTTTGCCATTGAAAAACGTTTTTCATATACCAGAAATGTTTGAAGCTACTGACTGAATGAAAGGAGCTGGCATCTCACTCTCTTTGAATCTTCTTTATCATGCTAGGATTAGCAGGAAAAAGCAAAAAATTTCAGAATTGCACCTTGCAATGTGGAGATATTACTGTTTGTGCATTTACAATATTCATTGATTTTTGCCATTGAAAAACATGTTTTTCATATACCAGGAATGTTTGAAGCTACTGACTGAATGAAAGGAGCTGGCATCTCACTCTCTTTGAATCTTCTTTATCCTGCTAGGATTAGCAGGAAAAAGCAAAAAATTTCAGAATTGCACCTTGCAATGTGGAGATATTACTGTTTGTGCATTTACAATATTCATTGATTTTTGCCATTGAAAAACGTCCAGAAATGTTTGAAGCTACTGACTGAATGAAAGGAGCTGGCATCTCACTCTCTTTGAATCTTCTTTATCATGCTAGGATTAACAGGAAAAAGCAAAAAATTTCAGAATTGCACCTTGCAATGTGGAGATATTACTGTTTGTGCATTTACAATATTCATTGATTTTTGCCATTGAAAAACGTCCAGAAATGTTTGAAGCTACTGACTGAATGAAAGGAGCTGGCATCTCACTCTCTTTGAATCTTCTTTATCATGCTAGGATTAGCAGGAAAAAGCAAAAAATTTCAGAATTGCACCTTGCAATGTGGAGATATTACTGTTTGTGCATTTACAATATTCATTGATTTTTGCCATTGAAAAACATCATGTTATTCATATACCAGAAATGTTTGAAGCTACTGACTGAATGAAAGGAGCTGGCATCTCACTCTCTTTGAATCTTCTTTATCCTGCTAGGATTAACAGGAAAAAGCAAAAAATTTCAGAATTGCACCTTGCAATGTGGAGATATTACTGTTTGTGCATTTACAATATTCATTGATTTTTGCCATTGAAAAACGTCCAGAAATGTTTGAAGCTACTGACTGAATGAAAGGAGCTGGCATCTCACTCTCTTTGAATCTTCTTTATCATGCTAGGATTAGCAGGAAAAAGCAAAAAATTTCAGAATTGCACCTTGCAATGTGGAGATATTACTGTTTGTGCATTTACAATATTCATTGATTTTTGCCATTGAAAAACATGTTTTTCATATACCAGAAATGTTTGAAGCTACTGACTGAATGAAAGGAGCTGGCATCTCACTCTCTTTGAATCTTCTTTATCATGCTAGGATTAACAGGAAAAAGCAAAAAATTTCAGAATTGCACCTTGCAATGTGGAGATATTACTGTTTGTGCATTTACAATATTCATTGATTTTTGCAATTGAAAAACGTCCAGAAATGTTTGAAGCTACTGACTGAATGAAAGGAGCTGGCATCTCACTCTCTTTGAATCTTCTTTATCATGCTAGGATTAGCAGGAAAAAGCAAAAAATTTCAGAATTGCACCTTGCAATGTGGAGATATTACTGTTTGTGCATTTACAATATTCATTGATTTTTGCAATTGAAAAACATGTTTTTCATATACCAGAAATGTTTGAAGCTACTGACTGAATGAAAGGAGCTGGCATCTCACTCTCTTTGAATCTTCTTTATCATGCTAGGATTAGCAGGAAAAAGCAAAAAATTTCAGAATTGCACCTTGCAATGTGGAGATATTACTGTTTGTGCATTTACAATATTCATTGATTTTTGCCATTGAAAAACATGTTTTTCATATACCAGGAATGTTTGAAGCTACTGACTGAATGAAAGGAGCTGGCATCTCACTCTCTTTGAATCTTCTTTATCCTGCTAGGATTAGCAGGAAAAAGCAAAAAATTTCAGAATTGCACCTTGCAATGTGGAGATATTACTGTTTGTGCATTTACAATATTCATTGATTTTTGCCATTGAAAAACGTCCAGAAATGTTTGAAGCTACTGACTGAATGAAAGGAGCTGGCATCTCACTCTCTTTGAATCTTCTTTATCCTGCTAGGATTAGCAGGAAAAAGCAAAAAATTTCAGAATTGCACCTTGCAATGTGGAGATATTACTGTTTGTGCATTTACAATATTCATTGATTTTTGCCATTGAAAAACATGTTTTTCATATACCAGAAATGTTTGAAGCTACTGACTGAATGAAAGGAGCTGGCATCTCACTCTCTTTGAATCTTCTTTATCCTGCTAGGATTAGCAGGAAAAAGCAAAAAATTTCAGAATTGCACCTTGCAATGTGGAGATATTACTGTTTGTGCATTTACAATATTCATTGATTTTTGCCATTGAAAAACATGTTTTTCATATACCAGAAATGTTTGAAGCTACTGACTGAATGAAAGGAGCTGGCATCTCACTCTCTTTGAATCTTCTTTATCCTGCTAGGATTAGCAGGAAAAAGCAAAAAATTTCAGAATTGCACCTTGCAATGTGGAGATATTACTGTTTGTGCATTTACAATATTCATTGATTTTTGCCATTGAAAAACATGTTTTTCATATACCAGAAATGTTTGAAGCTACTGACTGAATGAAAGGAGCTGGCATCTCACTCTCTTTGAATCTTCTTTATCCTGCTAGGATTAGCAGGAAAAAGCAAAAAATTTCAGAATTGCACCTTGCAATGTGGAGATATTACTGTTTGTGAATTTACAATATTCATTGATTTTTGCCATTGAAAAACATGTTTTTCATATACCAGAAATGTTTGAAGCTACTGACTGAATGAAAGGAGCTGGCATCTCACTCTCTTTGAATCTTCTTTATCCTGCTAGGATTAGCAGGAAAAAGCAAAAAATTTCAGAATTGCACCTTGCAATGTGGAGATATTACTGTTTGTGCATTTACAATATTCATTGATTTTTGCCATTGAAAAACATGTTTTTCATATACCAGAAATGTTGGAAGCTACTGACTGAATGAAAGGAGCTGGCATCTCACTCTCTTTGAATCTTCTTTATCCTGCTAGGATTAGCAGGAAAAAGCAAAAAATTTCAGAATTGCACCTTGCAATGTGGAGATATTACTGTTTGTGCATTTACAATATTCATTGATTTTTGCCATTGAAAAACATCCAGAAATGTTTGAAGCTACTGACTGAATGAAAGGAGCTGGCATCTCACTCTCTTTGAATCTTCTTTATCATGCTAGGATTAGCAGGAAAAAGCAAAAAATTTCAGAATTGCACCTTGCAATGTGGAGATATTACTGTTTGTGCATTTACAATATTCATTGATTTTTGCCATTGAAAAACGTCCAGAAATGTTTGAAGCTACTGACTGAATGAAAGGAGCTGGCATCTCACTCTCTTTGAATCTTCTTTATCATGCTAGGATTAGCAGGAAAAAGCAAAAAATTTCAGAATTGCACCTTGCAATGTGGAGATATTACTGTTTGTGCATTTACAATATTCATTGATTTTTGCCATTGAAAAACATGTTTTTCATATACCAGAAATGTTTGAAGCTACTGACTGAATGAAAGGAGCTGGCATCTCACTCTCTTTGAATCTTCTTTATCATGCTAGGATTAACAGGAAAAAGCAAAAAATTTCAGAATTGCACCTTGCAATGTGGAGATATTACTGTTTGTGCATTTACAATATTCATTGATTTTTGCCATTGAAAAATGTCCAGAAATGTTTGAAGCTACTGACTGAATGAAAGGAGCTGGCATCTCACTCTCTTTGAATCTTTTTTATCATGCTAGGATTAGCAGGAAAAAGCAAAAAATTTCAGAATTGCACCTTGCAATGTGGAGATATTACTGTTTGTGCATTTACAATATTCATTGATTTTTGCCATTGAAAAACGTTTTTCATATACCAGAAATGTTTGAAGCTACTGACAATGAAAGGAGCTGGCATCTCACTCTCTTTGAATCTTCTTTATCCTGCTAGGATTAGCAGGAAAAAGCAAAAAATTTCAGAATTGCACCTTGCAATGTGGAGATATTAGTTTGTGCATTTACAATATTCATTGATTTTTGCCATTGAAAAACATGTTTTTCATATACCAGAAATGTTTGAAGCTACTGACTGAATGAAAGGAGCTGGTATCTCACTCTCTTTGAATCTTCTTTATCATGCTAGGATTAGCAGGAAAAAGCAAAAAAATTTCAGAATTGCACCTTGCAATGTGGAGATATTACTGTTTGTGCATTTACAATATTCATTGATTTTTGCCATTGAAAAACATTTTTTTCATATACCAGAAATGTTTGAAGCTTCTGACTGAATGAAAGGAGCTGGCATCTCACTCTCTTTGAATCTTCTTTATCATGCTAGGATTAACAGGAAAAAGCAAAAAATTTCAGAATTGCACCTTGCAATGTGGAGATATTACTGTTTGTGCATTTACAATATTCATTGATTTTTGCCATTGAAAAACGTCCAGAAATGTTTGAAGCTACTGACTGAATGAAAGGAGCTGGCATCTCACTCTCTTTGAATCTTCTTTATCATGCTAGGATTAGCAGGAAAAAGCAAAAAATTTCAGAATTGCACCTTGCAATGTGGAGATATTAATGTTTGTGCATTTACAATATTCATTGATTTTTGCCATTGAAAAACGTCCAGAAATGTTTGAAGCTACTGACTGAATGAAAGGAGCTGGCATCTCACTCTCTTTGAATCTTCTTTATCATGCTAGGATTAACAGGAAAAAGCAAAAAATTTCAGAATTGCACCTTGCAATGTGGAGATATTACTGTTTGTGCATTTACAATATTCATTGATTTTTGCCATTGAAAAACGTCCAGAAATGTTTGAAGCTACTGACTGAATGAAAGGAGCTGGCATCTCACTCTCTTTGAATCTTCTTTATCATGCTAGGATTAGCAGGAAAAAGCAAAAAATTTCAGAATTGCACCTTGCAATGTGGAAATATTACTGTTTGTGCATTTACAATATTCATTGATTTTTGCCATTGAAAAACATGTTTTTCACATACCAGAAATGTTTGAAGCTACTGACTGAATGAAAGGAGCTGGCATCTCACTCTCTTTGAATCTTCTTTATCATGCTAGGATTAGCAGGAAAAAGGAAAAAATTTCAGAATTGCACCTTGCAATGTGGAGATATTACTGTTTGTGCATTTACAATATTCATTGATTTTTGCCATTGAAAAACGTTTTTCATATACCAGAAATGTTTGAAGCTACTGACTGAATGAAAGGAGCTGGCATCTCACTCTCTTTGAATCTTCTTTATCATGCTAGGATTAGCAGGAAAAAGCAAAAAATTTCAGAATTGCACCTTGCAATGTGGAGATATTACTGTTTGTGCATTTACAATATTCATTGATTTTTGCCATTGAAAAACATGTTTTTCATATACCAGAAATGTTTGAAGCTACTGACTGAATGAAAGGAGCTGGCATCTCACTCTCTTTGAATCTTCTTTATCCTGCTAGGATTAGCAGGAAAAAGCAAAAAATTTCAGAATTGCACCTTGCAATGTGGAGATATTACTGTTTGTGCATTTACAATATTCATTGATTTTTGCCATTGAAAAACATGTTTTTCATATACCAGAAATGTTTGAAGCTACTGACTGAATGAAAGGAGCTGGCATCTCACTCTCTTTGAATCTTCTTTATCCTGCTAGGATTAGCAGGAAAAAGCAAAAAATTTCAGAATTGCACCTTGCAATGTGGAGATATTACTGTTTGTGCATTTACAATATTCATTGATTTTTGCCATTGAAAAACATGTTTTTCATATACCAGAAATGTTTGAAGCTACTGACTGAATGAAAGGAGCTGGCATCTCACTCTCTTTGAATCTTCTTTATCCTGCTAGGATTAGCAGGAAAAAGCAAAAAATTTCAGAATTGCACCTTGCAATGTGGAGATATTACTGTTTGTGCATTTACAATATTCATTGATTTTTGCCATTGAAAAACATCCAGAAATGTTTGAAGCTACTGACTGAATGAAAGGAGCTGGCATCTCACTCTCTTTGAATCTTCTTTATCATGCTAGGATTAGCAGGAAAAAGCAAAAAATTTCAGAATTGCACCTTGCAATGTGGAGATATTACTGTTTGTGCATTTACAATATATTCATTGATTTTTGCCATTGAAAAACGTCCAGAAATGTTTGAAGCTACTGACTGAATGAAAGGAGCTGGCATCTCACTCTCTTTGAATCTTCTTTATCATGCTAGGATTAGCAGGAAAAAGCAAAAAATTTCAGAATTGCACCTTGCAATGTGGAGATATTACTGTTTGTGCATTTACAATATTCATTGATTTTTGCCATTGAAAAACATGTTTTTCATATACCAGAAATGTTTGAAGCTACTGACTGAATGAAAGGAGCTGGCATCTCACTCTCTTTGAATCTTCTTTATCATGCTAGGATTAACAGGAAAAAGCAAAAAATTTCAGAATTGCACCTTGCAATGTGGAGATATTACTGTTTGTGCATTTACAATATTCATTGATTTTTGCCATTGAAAAATGTCCAGAAATGTTTGAAGCTACTGACTGAATGAAAGGAGCTGGCATCTCACTCTCTTTGAATCTTTTTTATCATGCTAGGATTAGCAGGAAAAAGCAAAAAATTTCAGAATTGCACCTTGCAATGTGGAGATATTACTGTTTGTGCATTTACAATATTCATTGATTTTTGCCATTGAAAAACATGTTTTTCATATACCAGAAATGTTTGAAGCTACTGACAATGAAAGGAGCTGGCATCTCACTCTCTTTGAATCTTCTTTATCCTGCTAGGATTAGCAGGAAAAAGCAAAAAATTTCAGAATTGCACCTTGCAATGTGGAGATATTACTGTTTGTGCATTTACAATATTCATTGATTTTTGCCATTGAAAAACATGTTTTTCATATACCAGAAATGTTTGAAGCTACTGACTGAATGAAAGGAGCTGGCATCTCACTCTCTTTGAATCTTCTTTATCCTGCTAGGATTAGCAGGAAAAAGCAAAAAATTTCAGAATTGCACCTTGCAATGTGGAGATATTACTGTTTGTGCATTTACAATATTCATTGATTTTTGCCATTGAAAAACGTCCAGAAATGTTTGAAGCTACTGACTGAATGAAAGGAGCTGGCATCTCACTCTCTTTGAATCTTCTTTATCATGCTAGGATTAGCAGGAAAAAGCAAAAAATTTCAGAATTGCACCTTGCAATGTGGAGATATTACTGTTTGTGCATTTACAATATTCATTGATTTTTGCCATTGAAAAACGTTTTTCATATACCAGAAATGTTTGAAGCTACTGACTGAATGAAAGGAGCTGGCATCTCACTCTCTTTGAATCTTCTTTATCATGCTAGGATTAGCAGGAAAAAGCAAAAAATTTCAGAATTGCACCTTGCAATGTGGAGATATTACTGTTTGTGCATTTACAATATTCATTGATTTTTGCCATTGAAAAACATCCAGAAATGTTTGAAGCTACTGACTGAATGAAAGGAGCTGGCATCTCACTCTCTTTGAATCTTCTTTATCATGCTAGGATTAGCAGGAAAAAGCAAAAAATTTCAGAATTGCACCTTGCAATGTGGAGATATTACTGTTTGTGCATTTACAATATTCATTGATTTTTGCCATTGAAAAACGTCCAGAAATGTTTGAAGCTACTGACTGAATGAAAGGAGCTGGCATCTCACTCTCTTTGAATCTTCTTTATCATGCTAGGATTAGCAGGAAAAAGCAAAAAATTTCAGAATTGCACCTTGCAATGTGGAGATATTACTGTTTGTGCATTTACAATATTCATTGATTTTTGCCATTGAAAAACATTTTTTTCATATACCAGAAATGTTTGAAGCTTCTGACTGAATGAAAGGAGCTGGCATCTCACTCTCTTTGAATCTTCTTTATCATGCTAGGATTAACAGGAAAAAGCAAAAAATTTCAGAATTGCACCTTGCAATGTGGAGATATTACTGTTTGTGCATTTACAATATTCATTGATTTTTGCCATTGAAAAACGTCCAGAAATGTTTGAAGCTACTGACTGAATGAAAGGAGCTGGCATCTCACTCTCTTTGAATCTTCTTTATCATGCTAGGATTAGCAGGAAAAAGCAAAAAATTTCAGAATTGCACCTTGCAATGTGGAGATATTAATGTTTGTGCATTTACAATATTCATTGATTTTTGCCATTGAAAAACGTCCAGAAATGTTTGAAGCTACTGACTGAATGAAAGGAGCTGGCATCTCACTCTCTTTGAATCTTCTTTATCATGCTAGGATTAACAGGAAAAAGCAAAAAATTTCAGAATTGCACCTTGCAATGTGGAGATATTACTGTTTGTGCATTTACAATATTCATTGATTTTTGCCATTGAAAAACGTCCAGAAATGTTTGAAGCTACTGACTGAATGAAAGGAGCTGGCATCTCACTCTCTTTGAATCTTCTTTATCATGCTAGGATTAGCAGGAAAAAGCAAAAAATTTCAGAATTGCACCTTGCAATGTGGAAATATTACTGTTTGTGCATTTACAATATTCATTGATTTTTGCCATTGAAAAACATGTTTTTCACATACCAGAAATGTTTGAAGCTACTGACTGAATGAAAGGAGCTGGCATCTCACTCTCTTTGAATCTTCTTTATCATGCTAGGATTAGCAGGAAAAAGGAAAAAATTTCAGAATTGCACCTTGCAATGTGGAGATATTACTGTTTGTGCATTTACAATATTCATTGATTTTTGCCATTGAAAAACGTTTTTCATATACCAGAAATGTTTGAAGCTACTGACTGAATGAAAGGAGCTGGCATCTCACTCTCTTTGAATCTTCTTTATCATGCTAGGATTAGCAGGAAAAAGCAAAAAATTTCAGAATTGCACCTTGCAATGTGGAGATATTACTGTTTGTGCATTTACAATATTCATTGATTTTTGCCATTGAAAAACATGTTTTTCATATACCAGAAATGTTTGAAGCTACTGACTGAATGAAAGGAGCTGGCATCTCACTCTCTTTGAATCTTCTTTATCCTGCTAGGATTAGCAGGAAAAAGCAAAAAATTTCAGAATTGCACCTTGCAATGTGGAGATATTACTGTTTGTGCATTTACAATATTCATTGATTTTTGCCATTGAAAAACATGTTTTTCATATACCAGAAATGTTTGAAGCTACTGACTGAATGAAAGGAGCTGGCATCTCACTCTCTTTGAATCTTCTTTATCCTGCTAGGATTAGCAGGAAAAAGCAAAAAATTTCAGAATTGCACCTTGCAATGTGGAGATATTACTGTTTGTGCATTTACAATATTCATTGATTTTTGCCATTGAAAAACATGTTTTTCATATACCAGAAATGTTTGAAGCTACTGACTGAATGAAAGGAGCTGGCATCTCACTCTCTTTGAATCTTCTTTATCCTGCTAGGATTAGCAGGAAAAAGCAAAAAATTTCAGAATTGCACCTTGCAATGTGGAGATATTACTGTTTGTGCATTTACAATATTCATTGATTTTTGCCATTGAAAAACATCCAGAAATGTTTGAAGCTACTGACTGAATGAAAGGAGCTGGCATCTCACTCTCTTTGAATCTTCTTTATCATGCTAGGATTAGCAGGAAAAAGCAAAAAATTTCAGAATTGCACCTTGCAATGTGGAGATATTACTGTTTGTGCATTTACAATATATTCATTGATTTTTGCCATTGAAAAACGTCCAGAAATGTTTGAAGCTACTGACTGAATGAAAGGAGCTGGCATCTCACTCTCTTTGAATCTTCTTTATCATGCTAGGATTAGCAGGAAAAAGCAAAAAATTTCAGAATTGCACCTTGCAATGTGGAGATATTACTGTTTGTGCATTTACAATATTCATTGATTTTTGCCATTGAAAAACATGTTTTTCATATACCAGAAATGTTTGAAGCTACTGACTGAATGAAAGGAGCTGGCATCTCACTCTCTTTGAATCTTCTTTATCATGCTAGGATTAA
This sequence comes from Phyllobates terribilis, assembly GCF_046119375.1. NCBI lineage: Eukaryota > Metazoa > Chordata > Amphibia > Anura > Dendrobatidae > Phyllobates > Phyllobates terribilis. Next base: position 17,874 of record NW_027365344.1, read on the forward strand.
CAGGAAAAAGCAAAAAATTTCAGAATTGCACCTTGCAATGTGGAGATATTACTGTTTGTGCATTTACAATATTCATTGATTTTTGCCATTGAAAAATGTCCAGAAATGTTTGAAGCTACTGACTGAATGAAAGGAGCTGGCATCTCACTCTCTTTGAATCTTTTTTATCATGCTAGGATTAGCAGGAAAAAGCAAAAAATTTCAGAATTGCACCTTGCAATGTGGAGATATTACTGTTTGTGCATTTACAATATTCATTGATTTTTGCCATTGAAAAACATGTTTTTCATATACCAGAAATGTTTGAAGCTACTGACAATGAAAGGAGCTGGCATCTCACTCTCTTTGAATCTTCTTTATCCTGCTAGGATTAGCAGGAAAAAGCAAAAAATTTCAGAATTGCACCTTGCAATGTGGAGATATTACTGTTTGTGCATTTACAATATTCATTGATTTTTGCCATTGAAAAACATGTTTTTCATATACCAGAAATGTTTGAAGCTACTGACTGAATGAAAGGAGCTGGCATCTCACTCTCTTTGAATCTTCTTTATCCTGCTAGGATTAGCAGGAAAAAGCAAAAAATTTCAGAATTGCACCTTGCAATGTGGAGATATTACTGTTTGTGCATTTACAATATTCATTGATTTTTGCCATTGAAAAACGTCCAGAAATGTTTGAAGCTACTGACTGAATGAAAGGAGCTGGCATCTCACTCTCTTTGAATCTTCTTTATCATGCTAGGATTAGCAGGAAAAAGCAAAAAATTTCAGAATTGCACCTTGCAATGTGGAGATATTACTGTTTGTGCATTTACAATATTCATTGATTTTTGCCATTGAAAAACGTTTTTCATATACCAGAAATGTTTGAAGCTACTGACTGAATGAAAGGAGCTGGCATCTCACTCTCTTTGAATCTTCTTTATCATGCTAGGATTAGCAGGAAAAAGCAAAAAATTTCAGAATTGCACCTTGCAATGTGGAGATATTACTGTTTGTGCATTTACAATATTCATTGATTTTTGCCATTGAAAAACATCCAGAAATGTTTGAAGCTACTGACTGAATGAAAGGAGCTGGCATCTCACTCTCTTTGAATCTTCTTTATCATGCTAGGATTAGCAGGAAAAAGCAAAAAATTTCAGAATTGCACCTTGCAATGTGGAGATATTACTGTTTGTGCATTTACAATATTCATTGATTTTTGCCATTGAAAAACGTCCAGAAATGTTTGAAGCTACTGACTGAATGAAAGGAGCTGGCATCTCACTCTCTTTGAATCTTCTTTATCATGCTAGGATTAGCAGGAAAAAGCAAAAAATTTCAGAATTGCACCTTGCAATGTGGAGATATTACTGTTTGTGCATTTACAATATTCATTGATTTTTGCCATTGAAAAACATCATGTTATTCATATACCAGAAATGTTTGAAGTTACTGACTGAATGAAAGGAGCTGGCATCTCACTCTCTTTGAATCTTCTTTATCCTGCTAGGATTAACAGGAAAAAGCAAAAAATTTCAGAATTGCACCTTGCAATGTGGAGATATTACTGTTTGTGCATTTACAATATTCATTGATTTTTGCCATTGAAAAACGTCCAGAAATGTTTGAAGCTACTGACTGAATGAAAGGAGCTGGCATCTCACTCTCTTTGAATCTTCTTTATCATGCTAGGATTAGCAGGAAAAAGCAAAAAATTTCAGAATTGCACCTTGCAATGTGGAGATATTACTGTTTGTGCATTTACAATATTCATTGATTTTTGCCATTGAAAAACATGTTTTTCATATACCAGAAATGTTTGAAGCTACTGACTGAATGAAAGGAGCTGGCATCTCACTCTCTTTGAATCTTCTTTATCATGCTAGGATTAACAGGAAAAAGCAAAAAATTTCAGAATTGCACCTTGCAATGTGGAGATATTACTGTTTGTGCATTTACAATATTCATTGATTTTTGCAATTGAAAAACGTCCAGAAATGTTTGAAGCTACTGACTGAATGAAAGGAGCTGGCATCTCACTCTCTTTGAATCTTCTTTATCATGCTAGGATTAGCAGGAAAAAGCAAAAAATTTCAGAATTGCACCTTGCAATGTGGAGATATTACTGTTTGTGCATTTACAATATTCATTGATTTTTGCAATTGAAAAACATGTTTTTCATATACCAGAAATGTTTGAAGCTACTGACTGAATGAAAGGAGCTGGCATCTCACTCTCTTTGAATCTTCTTTATCATGCTAGGATTAGCAGGAAAAAGCAAAAAATTTCAGAATTGCACCTTGCAATGTGGAGATATTACTGTTTGTGCATTTACAATATTCATTGATTTTTGCCATTGAAAAACATGTTTTTCATATACCAGGAATGTTTGAAGCTACTGACTGAATGAAAGGAGCTGGCATCTCACTCTCTTTGAATCTTCTTTATCCTGCTAGGATTAGCAGGAAAAAGCAAAAAATTTCAGAATTGCACCTTGCAATGTGGAGATATTACTGTTTGTGCATTTACAATATTCATTGATTTTTGCCATTGAAAAACGTCCAGAAATGTTTGAAGCTACTGACTGAATGAAAGGAGCTGGCATCTCACTCTCTTTGAATCTTCTTTATCATGCTAGGATTAGCAGGAAAAAGCAAAAAATTTCAGAATTGCACCTTGCAATGTGGAGATATTACTGTTTGTGCATTTACAATATTCATTGATTTTTGCCATTGAAAAACGTTTTTCATATACCAGAAATGTTTGAAGCTACTGACTGAATGAAAGGAGCTGGCATCTCACTCTCTTTGAATCTTCTTTATCATGCTAGGATTAGCAGGAAAAAGCAAAAAATTTCAGAATTGCACCTTGCAATGTGGAGATATTACTGTTTGTGCATTTACAATATTCATTGATTTTTGCCATTGAAAAACATGTTTTTCATATACCAGAAATGTTTGAAGCTACTGACTGAATGAAAGGAGCTGGCATCTCACTCTCTTTGAATCTTCTTTATCATGCTAGGATTAGCAGGAAAAAGCAAAAAATTTCAGAATTGCACCTTGCAATGTGGAGATATTACTGTTTGTGCATTTACAATATTCATTGATTTTTGCCATTGAAAAACATGTTTTTCATATACCAGAAATGTTTGAAGCTACTGACTGAATGAAAGGAGCTGGCATCTCACTCTCTTTGAATCTTCTTTATCATGCTAGGATTAGCAGGAAAAAGCAAAAAATTTCAGAATTGCACCTTGCAATGTGGAGATATTACTGTTTGTGCATTTACAATATTCATTGATTTTTGCCATTGAAAAACATGTTTTTCATATACCAGAAATGTTTGAAGCTACTGACTGAATGAAAGGAGCTGGCATCTCACTCTCTTTGAATCTTCTTTATCATGCTAGGATTAACAGGAAAAAGCAAAAAATTTCAGAATTGCACCTTGCAATGTGGAGATATTACTGTTTGTGCATTTACAATATTCATTGATTTTTGCCATTGAAAAACGTCCAGAAATGTTTGAAGCTACTGACTGAATGAAAGGAGCTGGCATCTCACTCTCTTTGAATCTTCTTTATCATGCTAGGATTAGCAGGAAAAAGCAAAAAATTTCAGAATTGCACCTTGCAATGTGGAGATATTACTGTTTGTGCATTTACAATATTCATTGATTTTTGCCATTGAAAAACATGTTTTTCATATACCAGAAATGTTTGAAGCTACTGACTGAATGAAAGGAGCTGGCATCTCACTCTCTTTGAATCTTCTTTATCATGCTAGGATTAACAGGAAAAAGCAAAAAATTTCAGAATTGCACCTTGCAATGTGGAGATATTACTGTTTGTGCATTTACAATATTCATTGATTTTTGCCATTGAAAAATGTCCAGAAATGTTTGAAGCTACTGACTGAATGAAAGGAGCTGGCATCTCACTCTCTTTGAATCTTTTTTATCATGCTAGGATTAGCAGGAAAAAGCAAAAAATTTCAGAATTGCACCTTGCAATGTGGAGATATTACTGTTTGTGCATTTACAATATTCATTGATTTTTGCCATTGAAAAACATGTTTTTCATATACCAGAAATGTTTGAAGCTACTGACAATGAAAGGAGCTGGCATCTCACTCTCTTTGAATCTTCTTTATCCTGCTAGGATTAGCAGGAAAAAGCAAAAAATTTCAGAATTGCACCTTGCAATGTGGAGATATTACTGTTTGTGCATTTACAATATTCATTGATTTTTGCCATTGAAAAACATGTTTTTCATATACCAGAAATGTTTGAAGCTACTGACTGAATGAAAGGAGCTGGCATCTCACTCTCTTTGAATCTTCTTTATCCTGCTAGGATTAGCAGGAAAAAGCAAAAAATTTCAGAATTGCACCTTGCAATGTGGAGATATTACTGTTTGTGCATTTACAATATTCATTGATTTTTGCCATTGAAAAACATGTTTTTCATATACCAGGAATGTTTGAAGCTACTGACTGAATGAAAGGAGCTGGCATCTCACTCTCTTTGAATCTTCTTTATCCTGCTAGGATTAGCAGGAAAAAGCAAAAAATTTCAGAATTGCACCTTGCAATGTGGAGATATTACTGTTTGTGCATTTACAATATTCATTGATTTTTGCCATTGAAAAACGTCCAGAAATGTTTGAAGCTACTGACTGAATGAAAGGAGCTGGCATCTCACTCTCTTTGAATCTTCTTTATCATGCTAGGATTAGCAGGAAAAAGCAAAAAATTTCAGAATTGCACCTTGCAATGTGGAGATATTACTGTTTGTGCATTTACAATATTCATTGATTTTTGCCATTGAAAAACGTTTTTCATATACCAGAAATGTTTGAAGCTACTGACTGAATGAAAGGAGCTGGCATCTCACTCTCTTTGAATCTTCTTTATCATGCTAGGATTAGCAGGAAAAAGCAAAAAATTTCAGAATTGCACCTTGCAATGTGGAGATATTACTGTTTGTGCATTTACAATATTCATTGATTTTTGCCATTGAAAAACATCCAGAAATGTTTGAAGCTACTGACTGAATGAAAGGAGCTGGCATCTCACTCTCTTTGAATCTTCTTTATCATGCTAGGATTAGCAGGAAAAAGCAAAAAATTTCAGAATTGCACCTTGCAATGTGGAGATATTACTGTTTGTGCATTTACAATATTCATTGATTTTTGCCATTGAAAAACGTCCAGAAATGTTTGAAGCTACTGACTGAATGAAAGGAGCTGGCATCTCACTCTCTTTGAATCTTCTTTATCATGCTAGGATTAGCAGGAAAAAGCAAAAAATTTCAGAATTGCACCTTGCAATGTGGAGATATTACTGTTTGTGCATTTACAATATTCATTGATTTTTGCCATTGAAAAACATCATGTTATTCATATACCAGAAATGTTTGAAGTTACTGACTGAATGAAAGGAGCTGGCATCTCACTCTCTTTGAATCTTCTTTATCCTGCTAGGATTAACAGGAAAAAGCAAAAAATTTCAGAATTGCACCTTGCAATGTGGAGATATTACTGTTTGTGCATTTACAATATTCATTGATTTTTGCCATTGAAAAACGTCCAGAAATGTTTGAAGCTACTGACTGAATGAAAGGAGCTGGCATCTCACTCTCTTTGAATCTTCTTTATCATGCTAGGATTAGCAGGAAAAAGCAAAAAATTTCAGAATTGCACCTTGCAATGTGGAGATATTACTGTTTGTGCATTTACAATATTCATTGATTTTTGCCATTGAAAAACATGTTTTTCATATACCAGAAATGTTTGAAGCTACTGACTGAATGAAAGGAGCTGGCATCTCACTCTCTTTGAATCTTCTTTATCATGCTAGGATTAACAGGAAAAAGCAAAAAATTTCAGAATTGCACCTTGCAATGTGGAGATATTACTGTTTGTGCATTTACAATATTCATTGATTTTTGCAATTGAAAAACGTCCAGAAATGTTTGAAGCTACTGACTGAATGAAAGGAGCTGGCATCTCACTCTCTTTGAATCTTCTTTATCATGCTAGGATTAGCAGGAAAAAGCAAAAAATTTCAGAATTGCACCTTGCAATGTGGAGATATTACTGTTTGTGCATTTACAATATTCATTGATTTTTGCAATTGAAAAACATGTTTTTCATATACCAGAAATGTTTGAAGCTACTGACTGAATGAAAGGAGCTGGCATCTCACTCTCTTTGAATCTTCTTTATCATGCTAGGATTAGCAGGAAAAAGCAAAAAATTTCAGAATTGCACCTTGCAATGTGGAGATATTACTGTTTGTGCATTTACAATATTCATTGATTTTTGCCATTGAAAAACATGTTTTTCATATACCAGGAATGTTTGAAGCTACTGACTGAATGAAAGGAGCTGGCATCTCACTCTCTTTGAATCTTCTTTATCCTGCTAGGATTAGCAGGAAAAAGCAAAAAATTTCAGAATTGCACCTTGCAATGTGGAGATATTACTGTTTGTGCATTTACAATATTCATTGATTTTTGCCATTGAAAAACGTCCAGAAATGTTTGAAGCTACTGACTGAATGAAAGGAGCTGGCATCTCACTCTCTTTGAATCTTCTTTATCATGCTAGGATTAGCAGGAAAAAGCAAAAAATTTCAGAATTGCACCTTGCAATGTGGAGATATTACTGTTTGTGCATTTACAATATTCATTGATTTTTGCCATTGAAAAACGTTTTTCATATACCAGAAATGTTTGAAGCTACTGACTGAATGAAAGGAGCTGGCATCTCACTCTCTTTGAATCTTCTTTATCATGCTAGGATTAGCAGGAAAAAGCAAAAAATTTCAGAATTGCACCTTGCAATGTGGAGATATTACTGTTTGTGCATTTACAATATTCATTGATTTTTGCCATTGAAAAACATGTTTTTCATATACCAGAAATGTTTGAAGCTACTGACTGAATGAAAGGAGCTGGCATCTCACTCTCTTTGAATCTTCTTTATCATGCTAGGATTAGCAGGAAAAAGCAAAAAATTTCAGAATTGCACCTTGCAATGTGGAGATATTACTGTTTGTGCATTTACAATATTCATTGATTTTTGCCATTGAAAAACATGTTTTTCATATACCAGAAATGTTTGAAGCTACTGACTGAATGAAAGGAGCTGGCATCTCACTCTCTTTGAATCTTCTTTATCATGCTAGGATTAGCAGGAAAAAGCAAAAAATTTCAGAATTGCACCTTGCAATGTGGAGATATTACTGTTTGTGCATTTACAATATTCATTGATTTTTGCCATTGAAAAACATGTTTTTCATATACCAGAAATGTTTGAAGCTACTGACTGAATGAAAGGAGCTGGCATCTCACTCTCTTTGAATCTTCTTTATCATGCTAGGATTAACAGGAAAAAGCAAAAAATTTCAGAATTGCACCTTGCAATGTGGAGATATTACTGTTTGTGCATTTACAATATTCATTGATTTTTGCCATTGAAAAACGTCCAGAAATGTTTGAAGCTACTGACTGAATGAAAGGAGCTGGCATCTCACTCTCTTTGAATCTTCTTTATCATGCTAGGATTAGCAGGAAAAAGCAAAAAATTTCAGAATTGCACCTTGCAATGTGGAGATATTACTGTTTGTGCATTTACAATATTCATTGATTTTTGCCATTGAAAAACATGTTTTTCATATACCAGAAATGTTTGAAGCTACTGACTGAATGAAAGGAGCTGGCATCTCACTCTCTTTGAATCTTCTTTATCATGCTAGGATTAACAGGAAAAAGCAAAAAATTTCAGAATTGCACCTTGCAATGTGGAGATATTACTGTTTGTGCATTTACAATATTCATTGATTTTTGCCATTGAAAAACGTCCAGAAATGTTTGAAGCTACTGACTGAATGAAAGGAGCTGGCATCTCACTCTCTTTGAATCTTTTTTATCATGCTAGGATTAGCAGGAAAAAGCAAAAAATTTCAGAATTGCACCTTGCAATGTGGAGATATTACTGTTTGTGCATTTACAATATTCATTGATTTTTGCCATTGAAAAACATGTTTTTCATATACCAGAAATGTTTGAAGCTACTGACAATGAAAGGAGCTGGCATCTCACTCTCTGAATCTTCTTTATCCTGCTAGGATTAGCAGGAAAAAGCAAAAAATTTCAGAATTGCACCTTGCAATGTGGAGATATTACTGTTTGTGCATTTACAATATTCATTGATTTTTGCCATTGAAAAACATGTTTTTCATATACCAGAAATGTTTGAAGCTACTGACTGAATGAAAGGAGCTGGCATCTCACTCTCTTTGAATCTTCTTTATCCTGCTAGGATTAGCAGGAAAAAGCAAAAAATTTCAGAATTGCACCTTGCAATGTGGAGATATTACTGTTTGTGCATTTACAATATTCATTGATTTTTGCCATTGAAAAACGTTTTTCATATACCAGAAATGTTTGAAGCTACTGACTGAATGAAAGGAGCTGGCATCTCACTCTCTTTGAATCTTCTTTATCATGCTAGGATTAGCAGGAAAAAGCAAAAAATTTCAGAATTGCACCTTGCAATGTGGAGATATTACTGTTTGTGCATTTACAATATTCATTGATTTTTGCCATTGAAAAACATGTTTTTCATATACCAGGAATGTTTGAAGCTACTGACTGAATGAAAGGAGCTGGCATCTCACTCTCTTTGAATCTTCTTTATCCTGCTAGGATTAGCAGGAAAAAGCAAAAAATTTCAGAATTGCACCTTGCAATGTGGAGATATTACTGTTTGTGCATTTACAATATTCATTGATTTTTGCCATTGAAAAACGTCCAGAAATGTTTGAAGCTACTGACTGAATGAAAGGAGCTGGCATCTCACTCTCTTTGAATCTTCTTTATCATGCTAGGATTAGCAGGAAAAAGCAAAAAATTTCAGAATTGCACCTTGCAATGTGGAGATATTACTGTTTGTCCATTTACAATATTCATTGATTTTTGCCATTGAAAAACGTCCAGAAATGTTTGAAGCTACTGACTGAATGAAAGGAGCTGGCATCTCACTCTCTTTGAATCTTCTTTATCATGCTAGGATTAGCAGGAAAAAGCAAAAAATTTCAGAATTGCACCTTGCAATGTGGAGATATTACTGTTTGTGCATTTACAATATTCATTGATTTTTGCCATTGAAAAACATGTTTTTCATATACCAGAAATGTTTGAAGCTACTGACTGAATGAAAGGAGCTGGCATCTCACTCTCTTTGAATCTTCTTTATCCTGCTAGGATTAGCAGGAAAAAGCAAAAAATTTCAGAATTGCACCTTGCAATGTGGAGATATTACTGTTTGTGCATTTACAATATTCATTGATTTTTGCCATTGAAAAACATGTTTTTCATATACCAGAAATGTTTGAAGCTACTGACTGAATGAAAGGAGCTGGCATCTCACTCTCTTTGAATCTTCTTTATCCTGCTAGGATTAGCAGGAAAAAGCAAAAAATTTCAGAATTGCACCTTGCAATGTGGAGATATTACTGTTTGTGCATTTACAATATTCATTGATTTTTGCCATTGAAAAACATGTTTTTCATATACCAGAAATGTTTGAAGCTACTGACTGAATGAAAGGAGCTGGCATCTCACTCTCTTTGAATCTTCTTTATCCTGCTAGGATTAGCAGGAAAAAGCAAAAAATTTCAGAATTGCACCTTGCAATGTGGAGATATTACTGTTTGTGCATTTACAATATTCATTGATTTTTGCCATTGAAAAACATCCAGAAATGTTTGAAGCTACTGACTGAATGAAAGGAGCTGGCATCTCAGTCTCTTTGAATCTTCTTTATCATGCTAGGATTAGCAGGAAAAAGCAAAAAATTTCAGAATTGCACCTTGCAATGTGGAGATATTACTGTTTGTGCATTTACAATATTCATTGATTTTTGCCATTGAAAAACGTCCAGAAATGTTTGAAGCTACTGACTGAATGAAAGGAGCTGGCATCTCACTCTCTTTGAATCTTCTTTATCATGCTAGGATTAGCAGGAAAAAGCAAAACATTTCAGAATTGCACCTTGCAATGTGGAGATATTACTGTTTGTGCATTTACAATATTCATTGATTTTTGCCATTGAAAAACATCATGTTATTCATATACCAGAAATGTTTGAAGCTACTGACTGAATGAAAGGAGCTGGCATCTCACTCTCTTTGAATCTTCTTTATCCTGCTAGGATTAACAGGAAAAAGCAAAAAATTTCAGAATTGCACCTTGCAATGTGGAGATATTACTGTTTGTGCATTTACAATATTCATTGATTTTTGCCATTGAAAAACGTCCAGAAATGTTTGAAGCTACTGACTGAATGAAAGGAGCTGGCATCTCATTCTCTTTGAATCTTCTTTATCATACTAGGATTAGCAGGAAAAAGCAAAAAATTTCAGAATTGCACCTTGCAATGTGGAGATATTACTGTTTGTGCATTTACAATATTCATTGATTTTTGCCATTGAAAAACATGTTTTTCATATACCAGAAATGTTTGAAGCTACTGACTGAATGAAAGGAGCTGGCATCTCACTCTCTTTGAATCTTCTTTATCATGCTAGGATTAACAGGAAAAAGCAAAAAATTTCAGAATTGCACCTTGCAATGTGGAGATATTACTGTTTGTGCATTTACAATATTCATTGATTTTTGCCATTGAAAAACGTCCAGAAATGTTTGAAGCTACTGACTGAATGAAAGGAGCTGGCATCTCACTCTCTTTGAATCTTTTTTATCATGCTAGGATTAGCAGGAAAAAGCAAAAAATTTCAGAATTGCACCTTGCAATGTGGAGATATTACTGTTTGTGCATTTACAATATTCATTGATTTTTGCCATTGAAAAACATGTTTTTCATATACCAGAAATGTTTGAAGCTACTGACAATGAAAGGAGCTGGCATCTCACTCTCTTTGAATCTTCTTTATCCTGCTAGGATTAGCAGGAAAAAGCAAAAAATTTCAGAATTGCACCTTGCAATGTGGAGATATTACTGTTTGTGCATTTACAATATTCATTGATTTTTGCCATTGAAAAACATGTTTTTCATATACCAGAAATGTTTGAAGCTACTGACTGAATGAAAGGAGCTGGCATCTCACTCTCTTTGAATCTTCTTTATCCTGCTAGGATTAGCAGGAAAAAGCAAAAAATTTCAGAATTGCACCTTGCAATGTGGAGATATTACATTTTGTGCATTTACAATATTCATTGATTTTTGCCATTGAAAAACATGTTTTTCATATACCAGAAATGTTTGAAGCTACTGACTGAATGAAAGGAGCTGGCATCTCACTCTCTTTGAATCTTCTTTATCATGCTAGGATTAGCAGGAAAAAGCAAAAAATTTCAGAATTGCACCTTGCAATGTGGAGATATTACTGTTTGTGCATTTACAATATTCATTGATTTTTGCCATTGAAAAACATGTTTTTCATATACCAGGAATGTTTGAAGCTACTGACTGAATGAAAGGAGCTGGCATCTCACTCTCTTTGAATCTTCTTTATCCTGCTAGGATTAGCAGGAAAAAGCAAAAAATTTCAGAATTGCACCTTGCAATGTGGAGATATTACTGTTTGTGCATTTACAATATTCATTGATTTTTGCCATTGAAAAACATGTTTTTCATATACCAGAAATGTTTGAAGCTACTGACTGAATGAAAGGAGCTGGCATCTCACTCTCTTTGAATCTTCTTTATCATGCTAGGATTAGCAGGAAAAAGCAAAAAATTTCAGAATTGCACCTTGCAATGTGGAGATATTACTGTTTGTGCATTTACAATATTCATTGATTTTTGCCATTGAAAAACGTCCAGAAATGTTTGAAGCTACTGACTGAATGAAAGGAGCTGGCATCTCACTCTCTTTGAATCTTCTTTATCATGCTAGGATTAGCAGGAAAAAGCAAAAAATTTCAGAATTGCACCTTGCAATGTGGAGATATTACTGTTTGTGCATTTACAATATTCATTGATTTTTGCCATTGAAAAACGTCCAGAAATGTTTGAAGCTACTGACTGAATGAAAGGAGCTGGCATCTCACTCTCTTTGAATCTTCTTTATCATGCTAGGATTAGCAGGAAAAAGCAAAAAATTTCAGAATTGCACCTTGCAATGTGGAGATATTACTGTTTGTGCATTTACAATATTCATTGATTTTTGCCATTCAAAAACATGTTTTTCATATACCAGAAATGTTTGAAGCTACTGACTGAATGAAAGGAGCTGGCATCTCACTCTCTTTGAATCTTCTTTATCATGCTAGGATTAACAGGAAAAAGCAAAAAATTTCAGAATTGCACCTTGCAATGTGGAGATATTACTGTTTGTGCATTTACAATATTCATTGATTTTTGCCATTGAAAAATGTCCAGAAATGTTTGAAGCTACTGACTGAATGAAAGGAGCTGGCATCTCACTCTCTTTGAATCTTTTTTATCATGCTAGGATTAGCAGGAAAAAGCAAAAAATTTCAGAATTGCACCTTGCAATGTGGAGATATTACTGTTTGTGCATTTACAATATTCATTGATTTTTGCCATTGAAAAACATGTTTTTCATATACCAGAAATGTTTGAAGCTACTGACAATGAAAGGAGCTGGCATCTCACTCTCTTTGAATCTTCTTTATCCTGCTAGGATTAGCAGGAAAAAGCAAAAAATTTCAGAATTGCACCTTGCAATGTGGAGATATTACTGTTTGTGCATTTACAATATTCATTGATTTTTGCCATTGAAAAACATGTTTTTCATATACCAGAAATGTTTGAAGCTACTGACTGAATGAAAGGAGCTGGTATCTCACTCTCTTTGAATCTTCTTTATCATGCTAGGATTAGCAGGAAAAAGCAAAAAAATTTCAGAATTGCACCTTGCAATGTTTGCAATGTGGAGATATTACTTGTTTGTGCATTTACAATATTCATTGATTTTTTTGCCATTGAAAAACATGTTTTTCATATACCAGAAATGTTTGAAGCTTCTGACTGAATGAAAGGAGCTGGCATCTCACTCTCTTGAATCTTCTTTATCATGCTAGGATTAACAGGAAAAGCAAAAAATTTCAGAATGCACCTTGCAATGTGGAGATATTACTGTTTGTGCATTTACAATATTCATTGATTTTTGCCATTGAAAAACGTCCAGAAATGTTTGAAGCTACTGACTGAATGAAAGGAAGCTGGCATCTCACTCTCTTTGAATCTTCTTTATCATGCTAGGATTAGCAGGAAAAAGCAAAAAATTTCAGAATTGCACCTTGCAATGTGGAGATATTAATGTTTGTGCATTTACAATATTCATTGATTTTTTGCCATTGAAAAACGTCCAGAAATGTTTGAAGCTACTGACTGAATGAAAGGAGCTGGCATCTCACTCTCTTTGAATCTTCTTTATCATGCTAGGATTAACAGGAAAAAGCAAAAAATTTCAGAATTGCACCTTGCAATGTGGAGATATTACTGTTTGTGCATTTACAATATTCATTGATTTTTGCCATTGAAAAACGTCCAGAATGTTTGAAGCTACTGACTGAATGAAAGGAGCTGGCATCTCACTCTCTTTGAATCTTCTTTATCATGCTAGGATTAGCAGGAAAAAGCAAAAAATTTCAGAATTGCACCTTGCAATGTGGAAATATTACTGTTTGTGCATTTACAATATTCATTGATTTTTGCCATTGAAAACATGTTTTCACATACCAGAAATGTTTGAGCTACTGACTGAATGAAAGGAGCTGGCATCTCACTCTCTTTGAATCTTCTTTATCATGCTAGGATTAGCAGGAAAAAGCAAAAAATTTCAGAATTGCACCTTGCAATGTGGAGATATTACTGTTTGTGCATTTACAATATTCATTGATTTTTGCCATTGAAAAACGTTTTTCATATACCAGAAATGTTTGAAGCTACTGACTGAATGAAAGGAGCTGGCATCTCACTCTCTTTGAATCTTCTTTATCATGCTAGGATTAGCAGGAAAAAGCAAAAATTTCAGAATTGCACCTTGCAATGTGGAGATATTACTGTTTGTGCATTACAATATTCATTGATTTTTGCCATTGAAAAACATGTTTTTCATATACCAGAAATGTTTGAAGCTACTGACTGAATGAAAGGAGCTGGCATCTCACTCTCTTTGAATCTTCTTTATCCTGCTAGGATTAGCAGGAAAAAGCAAAAAATTTCAGAATTGCACCTTGCAATGTGGAGATATTACTGTTTGTGCATTTACAATATTCATTGATTTTTGCCATTGAAAAACATGTTTTTTCATATACCAGAAATGTTTGAAGCTACTGACTGAATGAAAGGAGCTGGCATCTCACTCTCTTTGAATCTTCTTTATCCTGCTAGGATTAGCAGGAAAAAGCAAAAAATTTCAGAATTGCACCTTGCAATGTGGAGATATTACTGTTTGTGCATTTACAATATTCATTGATTTTTGCCATTGAAAAACATGTTTTTCATATACCAGAAATGTTTGAAGCTACTGACTGAATGAAAGGAGCTGGCATCTCACTCTCTTTGAATCTTCTTTATCCTGCTAGGATTAGCAGGAAAAAGCAAAAATTTCAGAATTGCACCTTGCAATGTGGAGATATATTACTGTTTGTGCATTTACAATATTCATTGATTTTTGCCATTGAAAAAACATCCAGAAATGTTTGAAGCTACTGACTGAATGAAAGGAGCTGGCATCTCACTCTCTTTGAATCTTCTTTATCATGCTAGGATTAGCAGGAAAAAGCAAAAAATTTCAGAATTTGCACCTTGCAATGTGGAGATATTACTGTTTGTGCATTTACAATATTCATTGATTTTTGCCATTGAAAAACGTCCAGAAATGTTTGAAGCTACTGACTGAATGAAAGGAGCTGGCATCTCACTCTCTTTGAATCTTCTTTATCCTGCTAGGATTAGCAGGAAAAGCAAAATTTCAGAATTGCACCTTGCAATGTGGAGATATTACTGTTTGTGCATTTACAATATTCATTGATTTTTGCCATTGAAAAACATGTTTTCATATACCCAGAAATGTTTGAAGCTACTGACTGAATGAAAGGAGCTGGCATCTCACTCTCTTTGAATCTTCTTTATCATGCTAGGATTAACAGGAAAAAGCAAAAAATTTCAGAATTGCACCTTGCAATGTGGAGATATTACTGTTTGTGCATTTACAATATTCATTGATTTTTGCCATTGAAAATGTCCCAGAAATGTTTGAAGCTACTGACTGAATGAAAGGAGCTGGCATCTCACTCTCTTTGAATCTTTTTATCATGCTAGGATTAGCAGGAAAAAGCAAAAAATTTCAGAATTGCACCTTGCAATGTGGAGATATTACTGTTTGTGCATTTACAATATTCATTGATTTTTGCCATTGAAAAACATGTTTTTCATATACCAGAAATGTTTGAAGCTACTGACAATGAAAGGAGCTGGCATCTCACTCTCTTTGAATCTTCTTTATCCTGCTAGGATTAGCAGGAAAAAGCAAAAAATTTCAGAATTGCACCTTGCAATGTGGAGATATTACTGTTTGTGCATTTACAATATTCATTGATTTTTGCCATTGAAAAACATGTTTTTCATATACCAGAAATGTTTGAAGCTACTGACTGAATGAAAGGAGCTGGCATCTCACTCTCTTTGAATCTTCTTTATCCTGCTAGGATTAGCAGGAAAAAGCAAAAAATTCAGAATTGCACCTTGCAATGTGGAGATATTACTGTTTGTGCATTTACAATATTCATTGATTTTGCCATTGAAAAACATGTTTTTCATATACCAGGAATGTTTGAAGCTACTGACTGAATGAAAGGAGCTGGCATCTCACTCTCTTTGAATCTTCTTTATCCTGCTAGGATTAGCAGGAAAAAGCAAAAAATTTCAGAATTGCACCTTGCAATGTGGAGATATTACTGTTTGTGCATTTACAATATTCATTGATTTTTGCCATTGAAAAACGTCCAGAAATGTTTGAAGCTACTGACTGAATGAAGGAGCTGGCATCTCACTCTCTTTGAATCTTCTTTATCATGCTAGGATTAGCAGGAAAAAGCAAAAATTTCAGAATTGCACCTTGCAATGTGGAGATATTACTGTTTGTGCATTTACAATATTCATTGATTTTTGCCATTGAAAACGTTTTTCATATACCAGAAATGTTTGAAGCTACTGACTGAATGAAAGGAGCTGGTATCTCACTCTCTTTGAATCTTCTTTATCATGCTAGGATTAGCAGGAAAAAGCAAAAAAATTTCAGAATTGCACCTTGCAATGTGGAGATATTACTGTTTGTGCATTTACAATATTCATTGATTTTTGCCATTGAAAAAACATGTTTTTCATATACCAGAAATGTTTGAAGCTTCTGACTGAATGAAAGGAGCTGGCATCTCACTCTCTTTGAATCTTCTTTATCATGCTAGGATTAACAGGAAAAAGCAAAAATTTCAGAATTGCACCTTGCAATGTGGAGATATTACTGTTTGTGGCATTTACAATATTCATTGATTTTTGCCATTGAAAAACGTCCAGAAATGTTTGAAGCTACTGACTGAATGAAAGGAGCTGGCATCTCACTCTCTTTGAATCTTCTTTATCATGCTAGGATTAGCAGGAAAAAGCAAAAAATTTCAGAATTGCACCTTGCAATGTGGAGATATTAATGTTTGTGCATTTACAATATTCATTGATTTTTGCCATTGAAAAACGTCCAGAAATGTTGAAGCTACTGACTGAATGAAGGAGCTGGCATCTCACTCTCTTTGAATCTTCTTTATCATGCTAGGATTAACAGGAAAAAGCAAAAAATTTCAGAATTGCACCTTGCAATGTGGAGATATTACTGTTTGTGCATTTACAATATTCATTGATTTTTGCCATTGAAAAACGTCCAGAAATGTTTGAAGCTACTGACTGAATGAAAGGAGCTGGCATCTCACTCTCTTTGAATCTTCTTTATCATGCTAGGATTAGCAGGAAAAAGCAAAAATTTCAGATTGCACCTTGCAATGTGGAAATATTACTGTTTGTGCATTTACAATATTCATTGATTTTTGCCATTGAAAAACATGTTTTTCACATACCAGAAATGTTTGAAGCTACTGACTGAATGAAAGGAGCTGGCATCTCACTCTCTTTGAATCTTCTTTATCATGCTAGGATTAGCAGGAAAAAGCAAAAAATTTCAGAATTGCACCTTGCAATGTGGAGATATTACTGTTTGTGCATTTACAATATTCATTGATTTTTGCCATTGAAAAACGTTTTTCATATACCAGAAATGTTTGAAGCTACTGACTGAATGAAAGGAGCTGGCATCTCACTCTCTTTGAATCTTCTTTATCATGCTAGGATTAGCAGGAAAAAGCAAAAAATTTCAGAATTGCACCTTGCAATGTGGAGATATTACTGTTTGTGCATTTACAATATTCATTGATTTTTGCCATTGAAAAACATGTTTTTCATATACCAGAAATGTTTGAAGCTACTGACTGAATGAAAGGAGCTGGCATCTCACTCTCTTTGAATCTTCTTTATCCTGCTAGGATTAGCAGGAAAAAGCAAAAAATTTCAGAATTGCACCTTGCAATGTGGAGATATTACTGTTTGTGCATTTACAATATTCATTGATTTTTGCCATTGAAAAACATGTTTTTCATATACCAGAAATGTTTGAAGCTACTGACTGAATGAAAGGAGCTGGCATCTCACTCTCTTTGAATCTTCTTTATCCTGCTAGGATTAGCAGGAAAAAGCAAAAAATTTCAGAATTGCACCTTGCAATGTGGAGATATTACTGTTTGTGCATTTAC
Source organism: Phyllobates terribilis (assembly GCF_046119375.1). Classification (NCBI taxonomy): domain Eukaryota; kingdom Metazoa; phylum Chordata; class Amphibia; order Anura; family Dendrobatidae; genus Phyllobates; species Phyllobates terribilis. The sequence continues at coordinate 35,723 of NW_027365344.1, forward strand.
AATATTCATTGATTTTTGCCATTGAAAAACATGTTTTTCATATACCAGAAATGTTTGAAGCTACTGACTGAATGAAAGGAGCTGGCATCTCACTCTCTTTGAATCTTCTTTATCCTGCTAGGATTAGCAGGAAAAAGCAAAAAATTTCAGAATTGCACCTTGCAATGTGGAGATATTACTGTTTGTGCATTTACAATATTCATTGATTTTTGCCATTGAAAAACATCCAGAAATGTTTGAAGCTACTGACTGAATGAAAGGAGCTGGCATCTCACTCTCTTTGAATCTTCTTTATCATGCTAGGATTAGCAGGAAAAAGCAAAAAATTTCAGAATTGCACCTTGCAATGTGGAGATATTACTGTTTGTGCATTTACAATATTCTTTGATTTTTGCCATTGAAAAACGTCCAGAAATGTTTGAAGCTACTGACTGAATGAAAGGAGCTGGCATCTCACTCTCTTTGAATCTTCTTTATCATGCTAGGATTAGCAGGAAAAAGCAAAAAATTTCAGAATTGCACCTTGCAATGTGGAGATATTACTGTTTGTGCATTTACAATATTCATTGATTTTTGCCATTGAAAAACATGTTTTTCATATACCAGAAATGTTTGAAGCTACTGACTGAATGAAAGGAGCTGGCATCTCACTCTCTTTGAATCTTCTTTATCATGCTAGGATTAACAGGAAAAAGCAAAAAATTTCAGAATTGCACCTTGCAATGTGGAGATATTACTGTTTGTGCATTTACAATATTCATTGATTTTTGCCATTGAAAAATGTCCAGAAATGTTTGAAGCTACTGACTGAATGAAAGGAGCTGGCATCTCACTCTCTTTGAATCTTTTTTATCATGCTAGGATTAGCAGGAAAAAGCAAAAAATTTCAGAATTGCACCTTGCAATGTGGAGATATTACTGTTTGTGCATTTACAATATTCATTGATTTTTGCCATTGAAAAACATGTTTTTCATATACCAGAAATGTTTGAAGCTACTGACAATGAAAGGAGCTGGCATCTCACTCTCTTTGAATCTTCTTTATCCTGCTAGGATTAGCAGGAAAAAGCAAAAAATTTCAGAATTGCACCTTGCAATGTGGAGATATTACTGTTTGTGCATTTACAATATTCATTGATTTTTGCCATTGAAAAACATGTTTTTCATATACCAGGAATGTTTGAAGCTACTGACTGAATGAAAGGAGCTGGCATCTCACTCTCTTTGAATCTTCTTTATCCTGCTAGGATTAGCAGGAAAAAGCAAAAAATTTCAGAATTGCACCTTGCAATGTGGAGATATTACTGTTTGTGCATTTACAATATTCATTGATTTTTGCCATTGAAAAACGTCCAGAAATGTTTGAAGCTACTGACTGAATGAAAGGAGCTGGCATCTCACTCTCTTTGAATCTTCTTTGTCATGCTAGGATTAGCAGGAAAAAGCAAAAAATTTCAGAATTGCACCTTGCAATGTGGAGATATTACTGTTTGTGCATTTACAATATTCATTGATTTTTGCCATTGAAAAACGTTTTTCATATACCAGAAATGTTTGAAGCTACTGACTGAATGAAAGGAGCTGGCATCTCACTCTCTTTGAATCTTCTTTATCATGCTAGGATTAGCAGGAAAAAGCAAAAAATTTCAGAATTGCACCTTGCAATGTGGAGATATTACTGTTTGTGCATTTACAATATTCATTGATTTTTGCCATTGAAAAACATCCAGAAATGTTTGAAGCTACTGACTGAATGAAAGGAGCTGGCATCTCACTCTCTTTGAATCTTCTTTATCATGCTAGGATTAGCAGGAAAAAGCAAAAAATTTCAGAATTGCACCTTGCAATGTGGAGATATTACTGTTTGTGCATTTACAATATTCATTGATTTTTGCCATTGAAAAACGTTTTTCATATACCAGAAATGTTTGAAGCTACTGACTGAATGAAAGGAGCTGGCATCTCACTCTCTTTGAATCTTCTTTATCATGCTAGGATTAGCAGGAAAAAGCAAAAAATTTCAGAATTGCACCTTGCAATGTGGAGATATTACTGTTTGTGCATTTACAATATTCATTGATTTTTGCCATTGAAAAACATGTTTTTCATATACCAGGAATGTTTGAAGCTACTGACTGAATGAAAGGAGCTGGCATCTCACTCTCTTTGAATCTTCTTTATCCTGCTAGGATTAGCAGGAAAAAGCAAAAAATTTCAGAATTGCACCTTGCAATGTGGAGATATTACTGTTTGTGCATTTACAATATTCATTGATTTTTGCCATTGAAAAACGTCCAGAAATGTTTGAAGCTACTGACTGAATGAAAGGAGCTGGCATCTCACTCTCTTTGAATCTTCTTTATCATGCTAGGATTAGCAGGAAAAAGCAAAAAATTTCAGAATTGCACCTTGCAATGTGGAGATATTACTGTTTGTCCATTTACAATATTCATTGATTTTTGCCATTGAAAAACGTCCAGAAATGTTTGAAGCTACTGACTGAATGAAAGGAGCTGGCATCTCACTCTCTTTGAATCTTCTTTATCATGCTAGGATTAGCAGGAAAAAGCAAAAAATTTCAGAATTGCACCTTGCAATGTGGAGATATTACTGTTTGTGCATTTACAATATTCATTGATTTTTGCCATTGAAAAACATGTTTTTCATATACCAGAAATGTTTGAAGCTACTGACTGAATGAAAGGAGCTGGCATCTCACTCTCTTTGAATCTTCTTTATCCTGCTAGGATTAGCAGGAAAAAGCAAAAAATTTCAGAATTGCACCTTGCAATGTGGAGATATTACTGTTTGTGCATTTACAATATTCATTGATTTTTGCCATTGAAAAACATGTTTTTCATATACCAGAAATGTTTGAAGCTACTGACTGAATGAAAGGAGCTGGCATCTCACTCTCTTTGAATCTTCTTTATCCTGCTAGGATTAGCAGGAAAAAGCAAAAAATTTCAGAATTGCACCTTGCAATGTGGAGATATTACTGTTTGTGCATTTACAATATTCATTGATTTTTGCCATTGAAAAACATGTTTTTCATATACCAGAAATGTTTGAAGCTACTGACTGAATGAAAGGAGCTGGCATCTCACTCTCTTTGAATCTTCTTTATCCTGCTAGGATTAGCAGGAAAAAGCAAAAAATTTCAGAATTGCACCTTGCAATGTGGAGATATTACTGTTTGTGCATTTACAATATTCATTGATTTTTGCCATTGAAAAACATCCAGAAATGTTTGAAGCTACTGACTGAATGAAAGGAGCTGGCATCTCACTCTCTTTGAATCTTCTTTATCATGCTAGGATTAGCAGGAAAAAGCAAAAAATTTCAGAATTGCACCTTGCAATGTGGAGATATTACTGTTTGTGCATTTACAATATTCATTGATTTTTGCCATTGAAAAACGTCCAGAAATGTTTGAAGCTACTGACTGAATGAAAGGAGCTGGCATCTCACTCTCTTTGAATCTTCTTTATCATGCTAGGATTAGCAGGAAAAAGCAAAACATTTCAGAATTGCACCTTGCAATGTGGAGATATTACTGTTTGTGCATTTACAATATTCATTGATTTTTGCCATTGAAAAACATCATGTTATTCATATACCAGAAATGTTTGAAGCTACTGACTGAATGAAAGGAGCTGGCATCTCACTCTCTTTGAATCTTCTTTATCCTGCTAGGATTAACAGGAAAAAGCAAAAAATTTCAGAATTGCACCTTGCAATGTGGAGATATTACTGTTTGTGCATTTACAATATTCATTGATTTTTGCCATTGAAAAACGTCCAGAAATGTTTGAAGCTACTGACTGAATGAAAGGAGCTGGCATCTCATTCTCTTTGAATCTTCTTTATCATACTAGGATTAGCAGGAAAAAGCAAAAAATTTCAGAATTGCACCTTGCAATGTGGAGATATTACTGTTTGTGCATTTACAATATTCATTGATTTTTGCCATTGAAAAACATGTTTTTCATATACCAGAAATGTTTGAAGCTACTGACTGAATGAAAGGAGCTGGCATCTCACTCTCTTTGAATCTTCTTTATCATGCTAGGATTAACAGGAAAAAGCAAAAAATTTCAGAATTGCACCTTGCAATGTGGAGATATTACTGTTTGTGCATTTACAATATTCATTGATTTTTGCCATTGAAAAACGTCCAGAAATGTTTGAAGCTACTGACTGAATGAAAGGAGCTGGCATCTCACTCTCTTTGAATCTTTTTTATCATGCTAGGATTAGCAGGAAAAAGCAAAAAATTTCAGAATTGCACCTTGCAATGTGGAGATATTACTGTTTGTGCATTTACAATATTCATTGATTTTTGCCATTGAAAAACATGTTTTTCATATACCAGAAATGTTTGAAGCTACTGACAATGAAAGGAGCTGGCATCTCACTCTCTTTGAATCTTCTTTATCCTGCTAGGATTAGCAGGAAAAAGCAAAAAATTTCAGAATTGCACCTTGCAATGTGGAGATATTACTGTTTGTGCATTTACAATATTCATTGATTTTTGCCATTGAAAAACATGTTTTTCATATACCAGAAATGTTTGAAGCTACTGACTGAATGAAAGGAGCTGGCATCTCACTCTCTTTGAATCTTCTTTATCCTGCTAGGATTAGCAGGAAAAAGCAAAAAATTTCAGAATTGCACCTTGCAATGTGGAGATATTACATTTTGTGCATTTACAATATTCATTGATTTTTGCCATTGAAAAACATGTTTTTCATATACCAGAAATGTTTGAAGCTACTGACTGAATGAAAGGAGCTGGCATCTCACTCTCTTTGAATCTTCTTTATCATGCTAGGATTAGCAGGAAAAAGCAAAAAATTTCAGAATTGCACCTTGCAATGTGGAGATATTACTGTTTGTGCATTTACAATATTCATTGATTTTTGCCATTGAAAAACATGTTTTTCATATACCAGGAATGTTTGAAGCTACTGACTGAATGAAAGGAGCTGGCATCTCACTCTCTTTGAATCTTCTTTATCCTGCTAGGATTAGCAGGAAAAAGCAAAAAATTTCAGAATTGCACCTTGCAATGTGGAGATATTACTGTTTGTGCATTTACAATATTCATTGATTTTTGCCATTGAAAAACATGTTTTTCATATACCAGAAATGTTTGAAGCTACTGACTGAATGAAAGGAGCTGGCATCTCACTCTCTTTGAATCTTCTTTATCATGCTAGGATTAGCAGGAAAAAGCAAAAAATTTCAGAATTGCACCTTGCAATGTGGAGATATTACTGTTTGTGCATTTACAATATTCATTGATTTTTGCCATTGAAAAACGTCCAGAAATGTTTGAAGCTACTGACTGAATGAAAGGAGCTGGCATCTCACTCTCTTTGAATCTTCTTTATCATGCTAGGATTAGCAGGAAAAAGCAAAAAATTTCAGAATTGCACCTTGCAATGTGGAGATATTACTGTTTGTGCATTTACAATATTCATTGATTTTTGCCATTGAAAAACGTCCAGAAATGTTTGAAGCTACTGACTGAATGAAAGGAGCTGGCATCTCACTCTCTTTGAATCTTCTTTATCATGCTAGGATTAGCAGGAAAAAGCAAAAAATTTCAGAATTGCACCTTGCAATGTGGAGATATTACTGTTTGTGCATTTACAATATTCATTGATTTTTGCCATTGAAAAACATGTTTTTCATATACCAGAAATGTTTGAAGCTACTGACTGAATGAAAGGAGCTGGCATCTCACTCTCTTTGAATCTTCTTTATCATGCTAGGATTAACAGGAAAAAGCAAAAAATTTCAGAATTGCACCTTGCAATGTGGAGATATTACTGTTTGTGCATTTACAATATTCATTGATTTTTGCCATTGAAAAATGTCCAGAAATGTTTGAAGCTACTGACTGAATGAAAGGAGCTGGCATCTCACTCTCTTTGAATCTTTTTTATCATGCTAGGATTAGCAGGAAAAAGCAAAAAATTTCAGAATTGCACCTTGCAATGTGGAGATATTACTGTTTGTGCATTTACAATATTCATTGATTTTTGCCATTGAAAAACATGTTTTTCATATACCAGAAATGTTTGAAGCTACTGACAATGAAAGGAGCTGGCATCTCACTCTCTTTGAATCTTCTTTATCCTGCTAGGATTAGCAGGAAAAAGCAAAAAATTTCAGAATTGCACCTTGCAATGTGGAGATATTACTGTTTGTGCATTTACAATATTCATTGATTTTTGCCATTGAAAAACATGTTTTTCATATACCAGAAATGTTTGAAGCTACTGACTGAATGAAAGGAGCTGGTATCTCACTCTCTTTGAATCTTCTTTATCATGCTAGGATTAGCAGGAAAAAGCAAAAAAATTTCAGAATTGCACCTTGCAATGTGGAGATATTACTGTTTGTGCATTTACAATATTCATTGATTTTTGCCATTGAAAAACATGTTTTTCATATACCAGAAATGTTTGAAGCTTCTGACTGAATGAAAGGAGCTGGCATCTCACTCTCTTTGAATCTTCTTTATCATGCTAGGATTAACAGGAAAAAGCAAAAAATTTCAGAATTGCACCTTGCAATGTGGAGATATTACTGTTTGTGCATTTACAATATTCATTGATTTTTGCCATTGAAAAACGTCCAGAAATGTTTGAAGCTACTGACTGAATGAAAGGAGCTGGCATCTCACTCTCTTTGAATCTTCTTTATCATGCTAGGATTAGCAGGAAAAAGCAAAAAATTTCAGAATTGCACCTTGCAATGTGGAGATATTAATGTTTGTGCATTTACAATATTCATTGATTTTTGCCATTGAAAAACGTCCAGAAATGTTTGAAGCTACTGACTGAATGAAAGGAGCTGGCATCTCACTCTCTTTGAATCTTCTTTATCATGCTAGGATTAACAGGAAAAAGCAAAAAATTTCAGAATTGCACCTTGCAATGTGGAGATATTACTGTTTGTGCATTTACAATATTCATTGATTTTTGCCATTGAAAAACGTCCAGAAATGTTTGAAGCTACTGACTGAATGAAAGGAGCTGGCATCTCACTCTCTTTGAATCTTCTTTATCATGCTAGGATTAGCAGGAAAAAGCAAAAAATTTCAGAATTGCACCTTGCAATGTGGAAATATTACTGTTTGTGCATTTACAATATTCATTGATTTTTGCCATTGAAAAACATGTTTTTCACATACCAGAAATGTTTGAAGCTACTGACTGAATGAAAGGAGCTGGCATCTCACTCTCTTTGAATCTTCTTTATCATGCTAGGATTAGCAGGAAAAAGCAAAAAATTTCAGAATTGCACCTTGCAATGTGGAGATATTACTGTTTGTGCATTTACAATATTCATTGATTTTTGCCATTGAAAAACGTTTTTCATATACCAGAAATGTTTGAAGCTACTGACTGAATGAAAGGAGCTGGCATCTCACTCTCTTTGAATCTTCTTTATCATGCTAGGATTAGCAGGAAAAAGCAAAAAATTTCAGAATTGCACCTTGCAATGTGGAGATATTACTGTTTGTGCATTTACAATATTCATTGATTTTTGCCATTGAAAAACATGTTTTTCATATACCAGAAATGTTTGAAGCTACTGACTGAATGAAAGGAGCTGGCATCTCACTCTCTTTGAATCTTCTTTATCCTGCTAGGATTAGCAGGAAAAAGCAAAAAATTTCAGAATTGCACCTTGCAATGTGGAGATATTACTGTTTGTGCATTTACAATATTCATTGATTTTTGCCATTGAAAAACATGTTTTTCATATACCAGAAATGTTTGAAGCTACTGACTGAATGAAAGGAGCTGGCATCTCACTCTCTTTGAATCTTCTTTATCCTGCTAGGATTAGCAGGAAAAAGCAAAAAATTTCAGAATTGCACCTTGCAATGTGGAGATATTACTGTTTGTGCATTTACAATATTCATTGATTTTTGCCATTGAAAAACATGTTTTTCATATACCAGAAATGTTTGAAGCTACTGACTGAATGAAAGGAGCTGGCATCTCACTCTCTTTGAATCTTCTTTATCCTGCTAGGATTAGCAGGAAAAAGCAAAAAATTTCAGAATTGCACCTTGCAATGTGGAGATATTACTGTTTGTGCATTTACAATATTCATTGATTTTTGCCATTGAAAAACATCCAGAAATGTTTGAAGCTACTGACTGAATGAAAGGAGCTGGCATCTCACTCTCTTTGAATCTTCTTTATCATGCTAGGATTAGCAGGAAAAAGCAAAAAATTTCAGAATTGCACCTTGCAATGTGGAGATATTACTGTTTGTGCATTTGCAATATTCATTGATTTTTGCCATTGAAAAACGTCCAGAAATGTTTGAAGCTACTGACTGAATGAAAGGAGCTGGCATCTCACTCTCTTTGAATCTTCTTTATCCTGCTAGGATTAGCAGGAAAAAGCAAAAAATTTCAGAATTGCACCTTGCAATGTGGAGATATTACTGTTTGTGCATTTACAATATTCATTGATTTTTGCCATTGAAAAACATGTTTTTCATATACCAGAAATGTTTGAAGCTACTGACTGAATGAAAGGAGCTGGCATCTCACTCTCTTTGAATCTTCTTTATCATGCTAGGATTAACAGGAAAAAGCAAAAAATTTCAGAATTGCACCTTGCAATGTGGAGATATTACTGTTTGTGCATTTACAATATTCATTGATTTTTGCCATTGAAAAATGTCCAGAAATGTTTGAAGCTACTGACTGAATGAAAGGAGCTGGCATCTCACTCTCTTTGAATCTTTTTTATCATGCTAGGATTAGCAGGAAAAAGCAAAAAATTTCAGAATTGCACCTTGCAATGTGGAGATATTACTGTTTGTGCATTTACAATATTCATTGATTTTTGCCATTGAAAAACATGTTTTTCATATACCAGAAATGTTTGAAGCTACTGACAATGAAAGGAGCTGGCATCTCACTCTCTTTGAATCTTCTTTATCCTGCTAGGATTAGCAGGAAAAAGCAAAAAATTTCAGAATTGCACCTTGCAATGTGGAGATATTACTGTTTGTGCATTTACAATATTCATTGATTTTTGCCATTGAAAAACATGTTTTTCATATACCAGAAATGTTTGAAGCTACTGACTGAATGAAAGGAGCTGGCATCTCACTCTCTTTGAATCTTCTTTATCCTGCTAGGATTAGCAGGAAAAAGCAAAAAATTTCAGAATTGCACCTTGCAATGTGGAGATATTACTGTTTGTGCATTTACAATATTCATTGATTTTTGCCATTGAAAAACATGTTTTTCATATACCAGGAATGTTTGAAGCTACTGACTGAATGAAAGGAGCTGGCATCTCACTCTCTTTGAATCTTCTTTATCCTGCTAGGATTAGCAGGAAAAAGCAAAAAATTTCAGAATTGCACCTTGCAATGTGGAGATATTACTGTTTGTGCATTTACAATATTCATTGATTTTTGCCATTGAAAAACGTCCAGAAATGTTTGAAGCTACTGACTGAATGAAAGGAGCTGGCATCTCACTCTCTTTGAATCTTCTTTATCATGCTAGGATTAGCAGGAAAAAGCAAAAAATTTCAGAATTGCACCTTGCAATGTGGAGATATTACTGTTTGTGCATTTACAATATTCATTGATTTTTGCCATTGAAAAACGTTTTTCATATACCAGAAATGTTTGAAGCTACTGACTGAATGAAAGGAGCTGGTATCTCACTCTCTTTGAATCTTTATCATGCTAGGATTAGCAGGAAAAAGCAAAAAAATTTCAGAATTGCACCTTGCAATGTGGAGATATTACTGTTTGTGCATTTACAATATTCATTGATTTTTGCCATTGAAAAACATGTTTTTCATATACCAGAAATGTTTGAAGCTTCTGACTGAATGAAAGGAGCTGGCATCTCACTCTCTTTGAATCTTCTTTATCATGCTAGGATTAACAGGAAAAAGCAAAAAATTTCAGAATTGCACCTTGCAATGTGGAGATATTACTGTTTGTGCATTTACAATATTCATTGATTTTTGCCATTGAAAAACGTCCAGAAATGTTTGAAGCTACTGACTGAATGAAAGGAGCTGGCATCTCACTCTCTTTGAATCTTCTTTATCATGCTAGGATTAGCAGGAAAAAGCAAAAAATTTCAGAATTGCACCTTGCAATGTGGAGATATTAATGTTTGTGCATTTACAATATTCATTGATTTTTGCCATTGAAAAACGTCCAGAAATGTTTGAAGCTACTGACTGAATGAAAGGAGCTGGCATCTCACTCTCTTTGAATCTTCTTTATCATGCTAGGATTAACAGGAAAAAGCAAAAAATTTCAGAATTGCACCTTGCAATGTGGAGATATTACTGTTTGTGCATTTACAATATTCATTGATTTTTGCCATTGAAAAACGTCCAGAAATGTTTGAAGCTACTGACTGAATGAAAGGAGCTGGCATCTCACTCTCTTTGAATCTTCTTTATCATGCTAGGATTAGCAGGAAAAAGCAAAAAATTTCAGAATTGCACCTTGCAATGTGGAAATATTACTGTTTGTGCATTTACAATATTCATTGATTTTTGCCATTGAAAAACATGTTTTTCACATACCAGAAATGTTTGAAGCTACTGACTGAATGAAAGGAGCTGGCATCTCACTCTCTTTGAATCTTCTTTATCATGCTAGGATTAGCAGGAAAAAGCAAAAAATTTCAGAATTGCACCTTGCAATGTGGAGATATTACTGTTTGTGCATTTACAATATTCATTGATTTTTGCCATTGAAAAACGTTTTTCATATACCAGAAATGTTTGAAGCTACTGACTGAATGAAAGGAGCTGGCATCTCACTCTCTTTGAATCTTCTTTATCATGCTAGGATTAGCAGGAAAAAGCAAAAAATTTCAGAATTGCACCTTGCAATGTGGAGATATTACTGTTTGTGCATTTACAATATTCATTGATTTTTGCCATTGAAAAACATGTTTTTCATATACCAGAAATGTTTGAAGCTACTGACTGAATGAAAGGAGCTGGCATCTCACTCTCTTTGAATCTTCTTTATCCTGCTAGGATTAGCAGGAAAAAGCAAAAAATTTCAGAATTGCACCTTGCAATGTGGAGATATTACTGTTTGTGCATTTACAATATTCATTGATTTTTGCCATTGAAAAACATGTTTTTCATATACCAGAAATGTTTGAAGCTACTGACTGAATGAAAGGAGCTGGCATCTCACTCTCTTTGAATCTTCTTTATCCTGCTAGGATTAGCAGGAAAAAGCAAAAAATTTCAGAATTGCACCTTGCAATGTGGAGATATTACTGTTTGTGCATTTACAATATTCATTGATTTTTGCCATTGAAAAACATGTTTTTCATATACCAGAAATGTTTGAAGCTACTGACTGAATGAAAGGAGCTGGCATCTCACTCTCTTTGAATCTTCTTTATCCTGCTAGGATTAGCAGGAAAAAGCAAAAAATTTCAGAATTGCACCTTGCAATGTGGAGATATTACTGTTTGTGCATTTACAATATTCATTGATTTTTGCCATTGAAAAACATCCAGAAATGTTTGAAGCTACTGACTGAATGAAAGGAGCTGGCATCTCACTCTCTTTGAATCTTCTTTATCATGCTAGGATTAGCAGGAAAAAGCAAAAAATTTCAGAATTGCACCTTGCAATGTGGAGATATTACTGTTTGTGCATTTACAATATTCTTTGATTTTTGCCATTGAAAAACGTCCAGAAATGTTTGAAGCTACTGACTGAATGAAAGGAGCTGGCATCTCACTCTCTTTGAATCTTCTTTATCATGCTAGGATTAGCAGGAAAAAGCAAAAAATTTCAGAATTGCACCTTGCAATGTGGAGATATTACTGTTTGTGCATTTACAATATTCATTGATTTTTGCCATTGAAAAACATGTTTTTCATATACCAGAAATGTTTGAAGCTACTGACTGAATGAAAGGAGCTGGCATCTCACTCTCTTTGAATCTTCTTTATCATGCTAGGATTAACAGGAAAAAGCAAAAAATTTCAGAATTGCACCTTGCAATGTGGAGATATTACTGTTTGTGCATTTACAATATTCATTGATTTTTGCCATTGAAAAATGTCCAGAAATGTTTGAAGCTACTGACTGAATGAAAGGAGCTGGCATCTCACTCTCTTTGAATCTTTTTTATCATGCTAGGATTAGCAGGAAAAAGCAAAAAATTTCAGAATTGCACCTTGCAATGTGGAGATATTACTGTTTGTGCATTTACAATATTCATTGATTTTTGCCATTGAAAAACATGTTTTTCATATACCAGAAATGTTTGAAGCTACTGACAATGAAAGGAGCTGGCATCTCACTCTCTTTGAATCTTCTTTATCCTGCTAGGATTAGCAGGAAAAAGCAAAAAATTTCAGAATTGCACCTTGCAATGTGGAGATATTACTGTTTGTGCATTTACAATATTCATTGATTTTTGCCATTGAAAAACATGTTTTTCATATACCAGGAATGTTTGAAGCTACTGACTGAATGAAAGGAGCTGGCATCTCACTCTCTTTGAATCTTCTTTATCCTGCTAGGATTAGCAGGAAAAAGCAAAAAATTTCAGAATTGCACCTTGCAATGTGGAGATATTACTGTTTGTGCATTTACAATATTCATTGATTTTTGCCATTGAAAAACGTCCAGAAATGTTTGAAGCTACTGACTGAATGAAAGGAGCTGGCATCTCACTCTCTTTGAATCTTCTTTGTCATGCTAGGATTAGCAGGAAAAAGCAAAAAATTTCAGAATTGCACCTTGCAATGTGGAGATATTACTGTTTGTGCATTTACAATATTCATTGATTTTTGCCATTGAAAAACGTTTTTCATATACCAGAAATGTTTGAAGCTACTGACTGAATGAAAGGAGCTGGCATCTCACTCTCTTTGAATCTTCTTTATCATGCTAGGATTAGCAGGAAAAAGCAAAAAATTTCAGAATTGCACCTTGCAATGTGGAGATATTACTGTTTGTGCATTTACAATATTCATTGATTTTTGCCATTGAAAAACATCCAGAAATGTTTGAAGCTACTGACTGAATGAAAGGAGCTGGCATCTCACTCTCTTTGAATCTTCTTTATCATGCTAGGATTAGCAGGAAAAAGCAAAAAATTTCAGAATTGCACCTTGCAATGTGGAGATATTACTGTTTGTGCATTTACAATATTCATTGATTTTTGCCATTGAAAAACGTCCAGAAATGTTTGAAGCTACTGACTGAATGAAAGGAGCTGGCATCTCACTCTCTTTGAATCTTCTTTATCATGCTAGGATTAGCAGGAAAAAGCAAAAAATTTCAGAATTGCACCTTGCAATGTGGAGATATTACTGTTTGTGCATTTACAATATTCATTGATTTTTGCCATTGAAAAACATCATGTTATTCATATACCAGAAATGTTTGAAGCTACTGACTGAATGAAACGAGCTGGCATCTCACTCTCTTTGAATCTTCTTTATCCTGCTAGGATTAACAGGAAAAAGCAAAAAATTTCAGAATTGCACCTTGCAATGTGGAGATATTACTGTTTGTGCATTTACAATATTCATTGATTTTTGCCATTGAAAAACGTCCAGAAATGTTTGAAGCTACTGACTGAATGAAAGGAGCTGGCATCTCACTCTCTTTGAATCTTCTTTATCATGCTAGGATTAGCAGGAAAAAGCAAAAAATTTCAGAATTGCACCTTGCAATGTGGAGATATTACTGTTTGTGCATTTACAATATTCATTGATTTTTGCCATTGAAAAACATGTTTTTCATATACCAGAAATGTTTGAAGCTACTGACTGAATGAAAGGAGCTGGCATCTCACTCTCTTTGAATCTTCTTTATCATGCTAGGATTAACAGGAAAAAGCAAAAAATTTCAGAATTGCACCTTGCAATGTGGAGATATTACTGTTTGTGCATTTACAATATTCATTGATTTTTGCAATTGAAAAACGTCCAGAAATGTTTGAAGCTACTGACTGAATGAAAGGAGCTGGCATCTCACTCTCTTTGAATCTTCTTTATCATGCTAGGATTAGCAGGAAAAAGCAAAAAATTTCAGAATTGCACCTTGCAATGTGGAGATATTACTGTTTGTGCATTTACAATATTCATTGATTTTTGCAATTGAAAAACATGTTTTTCATATACCAGAAATGTTTGAAGCTACTGACTGAATGAAAGGAGCTGGCATCTCACTCTCTTTGAATCTTCTTTATCATGCTAGGATTAGCAGGAAAAAGCAAAAAATTTCAGAATTGCACCTTGCAATGTGGAGATATTACTGTTTGTGCATTTACAATATTCATTGATTTTTGCCATTGAAAAACATGTTTTTCATATACCAGGAATGTTTGAAGCTACTGACTGAATGAAAGGAGCTGGCATCTCACTCTCTTTGAATCTTCTTTATCCTGCTAGGATTAGCAGGAAAAAGCAAAAAATTTCAGAATTGCACCTTGCAATGTGGAGATATTACTGTTTGTGCATTTACAATATTCATTGATTTTTGCCATTGAAAAACGTCCAGAAATGTTTGAAGCTACTGACTGAATGAAAGGAGCTGGCATCTCACTCTCTTTGAATCTTCTTTATCATGCTAGGATTAGCAGGAAAAAGCAAAAAATTTCAGAATTGCACCTTGCAATGTGGAGATATTACTGTTTGTGCATTTACAATATTCATTGATTTTTGCCATTGAAAAACGTTTTTCATATACCAGAAATGTTTGAAGCTACTGACTGAATGAAAGGAGCTGGCATCTCACTCTCTTTGAATCTTCTTTATCATGCTAGGATTAGCAGGAAAAAGCAAAAAATTTCAGAATTGCACCTTGCAATGTGGAGATATTACTGTTTGTGCATTTACAATATTCATTGATTTTTGCCATTGAAAAACATGTTTTTCATATACCAGAAATGTTTGAAGCTACTGACTGAATGAAAGGAGCTGGCATCTCACTCTCTTTGAATCTTCTTTATCATGCTAGGATTAGCAGGAAAAAGCAAAAAATTTCAGAATTGCACCTTGCAATGTGGAGATATTGCTGTTTGTGCATTTACAATATTCATTGATTTTTGCCATTGAAAAACATGTTTTTCATATACCAGAAATGTTTGAAGCTACTGACTGAATGAAAGGAGCTGGCATCTCACTCTCTTTGAATCTTCTTTATCATGCTAGGATTAGCAGGAAAAAGCAAAAAATTTCAGAATTGCACCTTGCAATGTGGAGATATTACTGTTTGTGCATTTACAATATTCATTGATTTTTGCCATTGAAAAACATGTTTTTCATATACCAGAAATGTTTGAAGCTACTGACTGAATGAAAGGAGCTGGCATCTCACTCTCTTTGAATCTTCTTTATCATGCTAGGATTAACAGGAAAAAGCAAAAAATTTCAGAATTGCACCTTGCAATGTGGAGATATTACTGTTTGTGCATTTACAATATTCATTGATTTTTGCCATTGAAAAACGTCCAGAAATGTTTGAAGCTACTGACTGAATGAAAGGAGCTGGCATCTCACTCTCTTTGAATCTTTTTTATCATGCTAGGATTAGCAGGAAAAAGCAAAAAATTTCAGAATTGCACCTTGCAATGTGGAGATATTACTGTTTGTGCATTTACAATATTCATTGATTTTTGCCATTGAAAAACATGTTTTTCATATACCAGAAATGTTTGAAGCTACTGACAATGAAAGGAGCTGGCATCTCACTCTCTGAATCTTCTTTATCCTGCTAGGATTAGCAGGAAAAAGCAAAAAATTTCAGAATTGCACCTTGCAATGTGGAGATATTACTGTTTGTGCATTTACAATATTCATTGATTTTTGCCATTGAAAAACATGTTTTTCATATACCAGAAATGTTTGAAGCTACTGACTGAATGAAAGGAGCTGGCATCTCACTCTCTTTGAATCTTCTTTATCCTGCTAGGATTAGCAGGAAAAAGCAAAAAATTTCAGAATTGCACCTTGCAATGTGGAGATATTACTGTTTGTGCATTTACAATATTCATTGATTTTTGCCATTGAAAAACGTTTTTCATATACCAGAAATGTTTGAAGCTACTGACTGAATGAAAGGAGCTGGCATCTCACTCTCTTTGAATCTTCTTTATCATGCTAGGATTAGCAGGAAAAAGCAAAAAATTTCAGAATTGCACCTTGCAATGTGGAGATATTACTGTTTGTGCATTTACAATATTCATTGATTTTTGCCATTGAAAAACATGTTTTTCATATACCAGGAATGTTTGAAGCTACTGACTGAATGAAAGGAGCTGGCATCTCACTCTCTTTGAATCTTCTTTATCCTGCTAGGATTAGCAGGAAAAAGCAAAAAATTTCAGAATTGCACCTTGCAATGTGGAGATATTACTGTTTGTGCATTTACAATATTCATTGATTTTTGCCATTGAAAAACGTCCAGAAATGTTTGAAGCTACTGACTGAATGAAAGGAGCTGGCATCTCACTCTCTTTGAATCTTCTTTATCATGCTAGGATTAGCAGGAAAAAGCAAAAAATTTCAGAATTGCACCTTGCAATGTGGAGATATTACTGTTTGTCCATTTACAATATTCATTGATTTTTGCCATTGAAAAACGTCCAGAAATGTTTGAAGCTACTGACTGAATGAAAGGAGCTGGCATCTCACTCTCTTTGAATCTTCTTTATCATGCTAGGATTAGCAGGAAAAAGCAAAAAATTTCAGAATTGCACCTTGCAATGTGGAGATATTACTGTTTGTGCATTTACAATATTCATTGATTTTTGCCATTGAAAAACATGTTTTTCATATACCAGAAATGTTTGAAGCTACTGACTGAATGAAAGGAGCTGGCATCTCACTCTCTTTGAATCTTCTTTATCCTGCTAGGATTAGCAGGAAAAAGCAAAAAATTTCAGAATTGCACCTTGCAATGTGGAGATATTACTGTTTGTGCATTTACAATATTCATTGATTTTTGCCATTGAAAAACATGTTTTTCATATACCAGAAATGTTTGAAGCTACTGACTGAATGAAAGGAGCTGGCATCTCACTCTCTTTGAATCTTCTTTATCCTGCTAGGATTAGCAGGAAAAAGCAAAAAATTTCAGAATTGCACCTTGCAATGTGGAGATATTACTGTTTGTGCATTTACAATATTCATTGATTTTTGCCATTGAAAAACATGTTTTTCATATACCAGAAATGTTTGAAGCTACTGACTGAATGAAAGGAGCTGGCATCTCACTCTCTTTGAATCTTCTTTATCCTGCTAGGATTAGCAGGAAAAAGCAAAAAATTTCAGAATTGCACCTTGCAATGTGGAGATATTACTGTTTGTGCATTTACAATATTCATTGATTTTTGCCATTGAAAAACATCCAGAAATGTTTGAAGCTACTGACTGAATGAAAGGAGCTGGCATCTCACTCTCTTTGAATCTTCTTTATCATGCTAGGATTAGCAGGAAAAAGCAAAAAATTTCAGAATTGCACCTTGCAATGTGGAGATATTACTGTTTGTGCATTTACAATATTCATTGATTTTTGCCATTGAAAAACGTCCAGAAATGTTTGAAGCTACTGACTGAATGAAAGGAGCTGGCATCTCACTCTCTTTGAATCTTCTTTATCATGCTAGGATTAGCAGGAAAAAGCAAAAAATTTCAGAATTGCACCTTGCAATGTGGAGATATTACTGTTTGTGCATTTACAATATTCATTGATTTTTGCCATTGAAAAACATCATGTTATTCATATACCAGAAATGTTTGAAGCTACTGACTGAATGAAAGGAGCTGGCATTTCACTCTCTTTGAATCTTCTTTATCCTGCTAGGATTAACAGGAAAAAGCAAAAAATTTCAGAATTGCACCTTGCAATGTGGAGATATTACTGTTTGTGCATTTACAATATTCATTGATTTTTGCCATTGAAAAACGTCCAGAAATGTTTGAAGCTACTGACTGAATGAAAGGAGCTGGCATCTCACTCTCTTTGAATCTTTTTTATCATGCTAGGATTAGCAGGAAAAAGCAAAAAATTTCAGAATTGCACCTTGCAATGTGGAGATATTACTGTTTGTGCATTTACAATATTCATTGATTTTTGCCATTGAAAAACATGTTTTTCATATACCAGAAATGTTTGAAGCTACTGACAATGAAAGGAGCTGGCATCTCACTCTCTTTGAATCTTCTTTATCCTGCTAGGATTAGCAGGAAAAAGCAAAAAATTTCAGAATTGCACCTTGCAATGTGGAGATATTACTGTTTGTGCATTTACAATATTCATTGATTTTTGCCATTGAAAAACATGTTTTTCATATACCAGAAATGTTTGAAGCTACTGACTGAATGAAAGGAGCTGGCATCTCACTCTCTTTGAATCTTCTTTATCCTGCTAGGATTAGCAGGAAAAAGCAAAAAATTTCAGAATTGCACCTTGCAATGTGGAGATATTACATTTTGTGCATTTACAATATTCATTGATTTTTGCCATTGAAAAACATGTTTTTCATATACCAGAAATGTTTGAAGCTACTGACTGAATGAAAGGAGCTGGCATCTCACTCTCTTTGAATCTTCTTTATCATGCTAGGATTAGCAGGAAAAAGCAAAAAATTTCAGAATTGCACCTTGCAATGTGGAGATATTACTGTTTGTGCATTTACAATATTCATTGATTTTTGCCATTGAAAAACATGTTTTTCATATACCAGGAATGTTTGAAGCTACTGACTGAATGAAAGGAGCTGGCATCTCACTCTCTTTGAATCTTCTTTATCCTGCTAGGATTAGCAGGAAAAAGCAAAAAATTTCAGAATTGCACCTTGCAATGTGGAGATATTACTGTTTGTGCATTTACAATATTCATTGATTTTTGCCATTGAAAAACATGTTTTTCATATACCAGAAATGTTTGAAGCTACTGACTGAATGAAAGGAGCTGGCATCTCACTCTCTTTGAATCTTCTTTATCATGCTAGGATTAGCAGGAAAAAGCAAAAAATTTCAGAATTGCACCTTGCAATGTGGAGATATTACTGTTTGTGCATTTACAATATTCATTGATTTTTGCAATTGAAAAACATGTTTTTCATATACCAGAAATGTTTGAAGCTACTGACTGAATGAAAGGAGCTGGCATCTCACTCTCTTTGAATCTTCTTTATCATGCTAGGATTAGCAGGAAAAAGCAAAAAATTTCAGAATTGCACCTTGCAATGTGGAGATATTACTGTTTGTGCATTTACAATATTCATTGATTTTTGCCATTGAAAAACGTTTTTCATATACCAGGAATGTTTGAAGCTACTGACTGAATGAAAGGAGCTGGCATCTCACTCTCTTTGAATCTTCTTTATCCTGCTAGGATTAGCAGGAAAAAGCAAAAAATTTCAGAATTGCACCTTGCAATGTGGAGATATTACTGTTTGTGCATTTACAATATTCATTGATTTTTGCCATTGAAAAACATGTTTTTCATATACCAGAAATGTTTGAAGCTACTGACTGAATGAAAGGAGCTGGCATCTCACTCTCTTTGAATCTTCTTTATCATGCTAGGATTAGCAGGAAAAAGCAAAAAATTTCAGAATTGCACCTTGCAATGTGGAGATATTACTGTTTGTGCATTTACAATATTCATTGATTTTTGCCATTGAAAAACATGTTTTTCATATACCAGAAATGTTTGAAGCTACTGACTGAATGAAAGGAGCTGGCATCTCACTCTCTTTGAATCTTCTTTATCATGCTAGGATTAACAGGAAAAAGCAAAAAATTTCAGAATTGCACCTTGCAATGTGGAGATATTACTGTTTGTGCATTTACAATATTCATTGATTTTTGCCATTGAAAAACGTCCAGAAATGTTTGAAGCTACTGACTGAATGAAAGGAGCTGGCATCTCACTCTCTTTGAATCTTCTTTATCATGCTAGGATTAGCAGGAAAAAGCAAAAAATTTCAGAATTGCACCTTGCAATGTGGAGATATTACTGTTTGTGCATTTACAATATTCATTGATTTTTGCCATTGAAAAACATGTTTTTCATATACCAGAAATGTTTGAAGCTACTGACTGAATGAAAGGAGCTGGCATCTCACTCTCTTTGAATCTTCTTTATCATGCTAGGATTAACAGGAAAAAGCAAAAAATTTCAGAATTGCACCTTGCAATGTGGAGATATTACTGTTTGTGCATTTACAATATTCATTGATTTTTGCCATTGAAAAACGTCCAGAAATGTTTGAAGCTACTGACTGAATGAAAGGAGCTGGCATCTCACTCTCTTTGAATCTTTTTTATCATGCTAGGATTAGCAGGAAAAAGCAAAAAATTTCAGAATTGCACCTTGCAATGTGGAGATATTACTGTTTGTGCATTTACAATATTCATTGATTTTTGCCATTGAAAAACATGTTTTTCATATACCAGAAATGTTTGAAGCTACTGACAATGAAAGGAGCTGGCATCTCACTCTCTGAATCTTCTTTATCCTGCTAGGATTAGCAGGAAAAAGCAAAAAATTTCAGAATTGCACCTTGCAATGTGGAGATATTACTGTTTGTGCATTTACAATATTCATTGATTTTTGCCATTGAAAAACATGTTTTTCATATACCAGAAATGTTTGAAGCTACTGACTGAATGAAAGGAGCTGGCATCTCACTCTCTTTGAATCTTCTTTATCCTGCTAGGATTAGCAGGAAAAAGCAAAAAATTTCAGAATTGCACCTTGCAATGTGGAGATATTACTGTTTGTGCATTTACAATATTCATTGATTTTTGCCATTGAAAAACGTTTTTCATATACCAGAAATGTTTGAAGCTACTGACTGAATGAAAGGAGCTGGCATCTCACTCTCTTTGAATCTTCTTTATCATGCTAGGATTAGCAGGAAAAAGCAAAAAATTTCAGAATTGCACCTTGCAATGTGGAGATATTACTGTTTGTGCATTTACAATATTCATTGATTTTTGCCATTGAAAAACATGTTTTTCATATACCAGGAATGTTTGAAGCTACTGACTGAATGAAAGGAGCTGGCATCTCACTCTCTTTGAATCTTCTTTATCCTGCTAGGATTAGCAGGAAAAAGCAAAAAATTTCAGAATTGCACCTTGCAATGTGGAGATATTACTGTTTGTGCATTTACAATATTCATTGATTTTTGCCATTGAAAAACGTCCAGAAATGTTTGAAGCTACTGACTGAATGAAAGGAGCTGGCATCTCACTCTCTTTGAATCTTCTTTATCATGCTAGGATTAGCAGGAAAAAGCAAAAAATTTCAGAATTGCACCTTGCAATGTGGAGATATTACTGTTTGTCCATTTACAATATTCATTGATTTTTGCCATTGAAAAACGTCCAGAAATGTTTGAAGCTACTGACTGAATGAAAGGAGCTGGCATCTCACTCTCTTTGAATCTTCTTTATCATGCTAGGATTAGCAGGAAAAAGCAAAAAATTTCAGAATTGCACCTTGCAATGTGGAGATATTACTGTTTGTGCATTTACAATATTCATTGATTTTTGCCATTGAAAAACATGTTTTTCATATACCAGAAATGTTTGAAGCTACTGACTGAATGAAAGGAGCTGGCATCTCACTCTCTTTGAATCTTCTTTATCCTGCTAGGATTAGCAGGAAAAAGCAAAAAATTTCAGAATTGCACCTTGCAATGTGGAGATATTACTGTTTGTGCATTTACAATATTCATTGATTTTTGCCATTGAAAAACATGTTTTTCATATACCAGAAATGTTTGAAGCTACTGACTGAATGAAAGGAGCTGGCATCTCACTCTCTTTGAATCTTCTTTATCCTGCTAGGATTAGCAGGAAAAAGCAAAAAATTTCAGAATTGCACCTTGCAATGTGGAGATATTACTGTTTGTGCATTTACAATATTCATTGATTTTTGCCATTGAAAAACATGTTTTTCATATACCAGAAATGTTTGAAGCTACTGACTGAATGAAAGGAGCTGGCATCTCACTCTCTTTGAATCTTCTTTATCCTGCTAGGATTAGCAGGAAAAAGCAAAAAATTTCAGAATTGCACCTTGCAATGTGGAGATATTACTGTTTGTGCATTTACAATATTCATTGATTTTTGCCATTGAAAAACATCCAGAAATGTTTGAAGCTACTGACTGAATGAAAGGAGCTGGCATCTCACTCTCTTTGAATCTTCTTTATCATGCTAGGATTAGCAGGAAAAAGCAAAAAATTTCAGAATTGCACCTTGCAATGTGGAGATATTACTGTTTGTGCATTTACAATATTCATTGATTTTTGCCATTGAAAAACGTCCAGAAATGTTTGAAGCTACTGACTGAATGAAAGGAGCTGGCATCTCACTCTCTTTGAATCTTCTTTATCATGCTAGGATTAGCAGGAAAAAGCAAAAAATTTCAGAATTGCACCTTGCAATGTGGAGATATTACTGTTTGTGCATTTACAATATTCATTGATTTTTGCCATTGAAAAACATCATGTTATTCATATACCAGAAATGTTTGAAGCTACTGACTGAATGAAAGGAGCTGGCATCTCACTCTCTTTGAATCTTCTTTATCCTGCTAGGATTAACAGGAAAAAGCAAAAAATTTCAGAATTGCACCTTGCAATGTGGAGATATTACTGTTTGTGCATTTACAATATTCATTGATTTTTGCCATTGAAAAACGTCCAGAAATGTTTGAAGCTACTGACTGAATGAAAGGAGCTGGCATCTCATTCTCTTTGAATCTTCTTTATCATACTAGGATTAGCAGGAAAAAGCAAAAAATTTCAGAATTGCACCTTGCAATGTGGAGATATTACTGTTTGTGCATTTACAATATTCATTGATTTTTGCCATTGAAAAACATGTTTTTCATATACCAGAAATGTTTGAAGCTACTGACTGAATGAAAGGAGCTGGCATCTCACTCTCTTTGAATCTTCTTTATCATGCTAGGATTAACAGGAAAAAGCAAAAAATTTCAGAATTGCACCTTGCAATGTGGAGATATTACTGTTTGTGCATTTACAATATTCTTTGATTTTTGCCATTGAAAAACGTCCAGAAATGTTTGAAGCTACTGACTGAATGAAAGGAGCTGGCATCTCACTCTCTTTGAATCTTTTTTATCATGCTAGGATTAGCAGGAAAAAGCAAAAAATTTCAGAATTGCACCTTGCAATGTGGAGATATTACTGTTTGTGCATTTACAATATTCATTGATTTTTGCCATTGAAAAACATGTTTTTCATATACCAGAAATGTTTGAAGCTACTGACAATGAAAGGAGCTGGCATCTCACTCTCTTTGAATCTTCTTTATCCTGCTAGGATTAGCAGGAAAAAGCAAAAAATTTCAGAATTGCACCTTGCAATGTGGAGATATTACTGTTTGTGCATTTACAATATTCATTGATTTTTGCCATTGAAAAACATGTTTTTCATATACCAGAAATGTTTGAAGCTACTGACTGAATGAAAGGAGCTGGCTTCTCACTCTCTTTGAATCTTCTTTATCCTGCTAGGATTAGCAGGAAAAAGCAAAAAATTTCAGAATTGCACCTTGCAATGTGGAGATATTACATTTTGTGCATTTACAATATTCATTGATTTTTGCCATTGAAAAACATGTTTTTCATATACCAGAAATGTTTGAAGCTACTGACTGAATGAAAGGAGCTGGCATCTCACTCTCTTTGAATCTTCTTTATCATGCTAGGATTAGCAGGAAAAAGCAAAAAATTTCAGAATTGCACCTTGCAATGTGGAGATATTACTGTTTGTGCATTTACAATATTCATTGATTTTTGCCATTGAAAAACATGTTTTTCATATACCAGGAATGTTTGAAGCTACTGACTGAATGAAAGGAGCTGGCATCTCACTCTCTTTGAATCTTCTTTATCCTGCTAGGATTAGCAGGAAAAAGCAAAAAATTTCAGAATTGCACCTTGCAATGTGGAGATATTACTGTTTGTGCATTTACAATATTCATTGATTTTTGCCATTGAAAAACGTCCAGAAATGTTTGAAGCTACTGACTGAATGAAAGGAGCTGGCATCTCACTCTCTTTGAATCTTCTTTATCATGCTAGGATTAGCAGGAAAAAGCAAAAAATTTCAGAATTGCACCTTGCAATGTGGAGATATTACTGTTTGTGCATTTACAATATTCATTGATTTTTGCCATTGAAAAACATGTTTTTCATATACCAGAAATGTTTGAAGCTACTGACTGAATGAAAGGAGCTGGCATCTCACTCTCTTTGAATCTTCTTTATCATGCTAGGATTAGCAGGAAAAAGCAAAAAATTTCAGAATTGCACCTTGCAATGTGGAGATATTACTGTTTGTGCATTTACAATATTCATTGATTTTTGCCATTGAAAAACATGTTTTTCATATACCAGAAATGTTTGAAGCTACTGACTGAATGAAAGGAGCTGGCATCTCACTCTCTTTGAATCTTCTTTATCATGCTAGGATTAACAGGAAAAAGCAAAAAATTTCAGAATTGCACCTTGCAATGTGGAGATATTACTGTTTGTGCATTTACAATATTCATTGATTTTTGCCATTGAAAAACGTCCAGAAATGTTTGAAGCTACTGACTGAATGAAAGGAGCTGGCATCTCACTCTCTTTGAATCTTCTTTATCATGCTAGGATTAGCAGGAAAAAGCAAAAAATTTCAGAATTGCACCTTGCAATGTGGAGATATTACTGTTTGTGCATTTACAATATTCATTGATTTTTGCCATTGAAAAACATGTTTTTCATATACCAGAAATGTTTGAAGCTACTGACTGAATGAAATTAGCTGGCATCTCACTCTCTTTGAATCTTCTTTATCCTGCTAGGATTAGCAGGAAAAAGCAAAAAATTTCAGAATTGCACCTTGCAATGTGGAGATATTACTGTTTGTGCATTTACAATATTCATTGATTTTTGCCATTGAAAAACGTCCAGAAATGTTTGAAGCTACTGACTGAATGAAAGGAGCTGGCATCTCACTCTCTTTGAATCTTCTTTATCATGCTAGGATTAGCAGGAAAAAGCAAAAAATTTCAGAATTGCACCTTGAAATGTGGAGATATTACTGTTTGTGCATTTACAATATTCATTGATTTTTGCCATTGAAAAACATGTTTTTCATATACCAGAAATGTTTGAAGCTACTGACTGAATGAAAGGAGCTGGCATCTCACTCTCTTTGAATCTTCTTTATCATGCTAGGATTAGCAGGAAAAAGCAAAAAATTTCAGAATTGCACCTTGCAATGTGGAGATATTACTGTTTGTGCATTTACAATATTCATTGATTTTTGCCATTGAAAAACGTCCAGAAATGTTTGAAGCTACTGACTGAATGAAAGGAGCTGGCATCTCACTCTCTTTGAATCTTCTTTATCATGCTAGGATTAGCAGGAAAAAGCAAAAAATTTCAGAATTGCACCTTGCAATGTGGAGATATTACTGTTTGTGCATTTACAATATTCATTGATTTTTGCCATTGAAAAACATGTTTTTCATATACCAGAAATGTTTGAAGCTACTGACTGAATGAAATTAGCTGGCATCTCACTCTCTTTGAATCTTCTTTATCCTGCTAGGATTAGCAGGAAAAAGCAAAAAATTTCAGAATTGCACCTTGCAATGTGGAGATATTACTGTTTGTGCATTTACAATATTCATTGATTTTTGCCATTGAAAAACATCCAGAAATGTTTGAAGCTACTGACTGAATGAAAGGAGCTGGCATCTCACTCTCTTTGAATCTTCTTTATCATGCTAGGATTAGCAGGAAAAAGCAAAAAATTTCAGAATTGCACCTTGCAATGTGGAGATATTACTGTTTGTGCATTTACAATATTCATTGATTTTTGCCATTGAAAAACGTTTTTCATATACCAGAAATGTTTGAAGCTACTGACTGAATGAAAGGAGCTGGCATCTCACTCTCTTTGAATCTTCTTTATCATGCTAGGATTAGCAGGAAAAAGCAAAAAATTTCAGAATTGCACCTTGCAATGTGGAGATATTACTGTTTGTGCATTTACAATATTCATTGATTTTTGCCATTGAAAAACATGTTTTTCATATACCAGAAATGTTTGAAGCTACTGACTGAATGAAAGGAGCTGGCATCTCACTCTCTTTGAATCTTCTTTATCATGCTAGGATTAGCAGGAAAAAGCAAAAAATTTCAGAATTGCACCTTGCAATGTGGAGATATTACTGTTTGTGCATTTACAATATTCATTGATTTTTGCCATTGAAAAACATGTTTTTCATATACCAGAAATGTTTGAAGCTACTGACTGAATGAAAGGAGCTGGCATCTCACTCTCTTTGAATCTTCTTTATCATGCTAGGACTAGCAGGAAAAAGCAAAAAATTTCAGAATTGCACCTTGCAATGTGGAGATATTACTGTTTGTGCATTTACAATATTCATTGATTTTTGCCATTGAAAAACATGTTTTTGATATACCAGAAATGTTTGAAGCTACTGACTGAATGAAAGGAGCTGGCATCTCACTCTCTTTGAATCTTCTTTATCATGCTAGGATTAACAGGAAAAAGCAAAAAATTTCAGAATTGCACCTTGCAATGTGGAGATATTACTGTTTGTGCATTTACAATATTCATTGATTTTTGCCATTGAAAAACGTCCAGAAATGTTTGAAGCTACTGACTGAATGAAAGGAGCTGGCATCTCACTCTCTTTGAATCTTCTTTATCATGCTAGGATTAGCAGGAAAAAGCAAAAAATTTCAGAATTGCACCTTGCAATGTGGAGATATTACTGTTTGTGCATTTACAATATTCATTGATTTTTGCCATTGAAAAACGTTTTTCATATACCAGAAATGTTTGAAGCTACTGACTGAATGAAAGGAGCTGGCATCTCACTCTCTTTGAATCTTCTTTATCCTGCTAGGATTAGCAGGAAAAAGCAAAAAATTTCAGAATTGCACCTTGCAATGTGGAGATATTACTGTTTGTGCATTTACAATATTCATTGATTTTTGCCATTGAAAAACATGTTTTTCATATACCAGAAATGTTTGAAGCTACTGACTGAATGAAAGGAGCTGGCATCTCACTCTCTTTGAATCTTCTTTATCCTGCTAGGATTAGCAGGAAAAAGCAAAAAATTTCAGAATTGCACCTTGCAATGTGGAGATATTACTGTTTGTGCATTTACAATATTCATTGATTTTTGCCATTGAAAAACATGTTTTTCATATACCAGAAATGTTTGAAGCTACTGACTGAATGAAAGGAGCTGGCATCTCACTCTCTTTGAATCTTCTTTATCCTGCTAGGATTAGCAGGAAAAAGCAAAAAATTTCAGAATTGCACCTTGCAATGTGGAGATATTACTGTTTGTGCATTTACAATATTCATTGATTTTTGCCATTGAAAAACATGTTTTTCATATACCAGAAATGTTTGAAGCTACTGACTGAATGAAAGGAGCTGGCATCTCACTCTCTTTGAATCTTCTTTATCCTGCTAGGATTAGCAGGAAAAAGCAAAAAATTTCAGAATTGCACCTTGCAATGTGGAGATATTACTGTTTGTGCATTTACAATATTCATTGATTTTTGCCATTGAAAAACATGTTTTTCATATACCAGAAATGTTTGAAGCTACTGACTGAATGAAAGGAGCTGGCATCTCACTCTCTTTGAATCTTCTTTATCCTGCTAGGATTAGCAGGAAAAAGCAAAAAATTTCAGAATTGCACCTTGCAATGTGGAGATATTACTGTTTGTGCATTTACAATATTCATTGATTTTTGCCATTGAAAAACATGTTTTTCATATACCAGAAATGTTTGAAGCTACTGACTGAATGAAAGGAGCTGGCATCTCACTCTCTTTGAATCTTCTTTATCCTGCTAGGATTAGCAGGAAAAAGCAAAAAATTTCAGAATTGCACCTTGCAATGTGGAGATATTACTGTTTGTGCATTTACAATATTCATTGATTTTTGCCATTGAAAAACATGTTTTTCATATACCAGAAATGTTTGAAGCTACTGACTGAATGAAAGGAGCTGGCATCTCACTCTCTTTGAATCTTCTTTATCCTGCTAGGATTAGCAGGAAAAAGCAAAAAATTTCAGAATTGCACCTTGCAATGTGGAGATATTACTGTTTGTGCATTTACAATATTCATTGATTTTTGCCATTGAAAAACGTTTTTCATATACCAGAAATGTTTGAAGCTACTGACTGAATGAAAGGAGCTGGCATCTCACTCTCTTTGAATCTTCTTTATCCTGCTAGGATTAGCAGGAAAAAGCAAAAAATTTCAGAATTGCACCTTGCAATGTGGAGATATTACTGTTTGTGCATTTACAATATTCATTGATTTTTGCCATTGAAAAACATGTTTTTCATATACCAGAAATGTTTGAAGCTACTGACTGAATGAAAGGAGCTGGCATCTCACTCTCTTTGAATCTTCTTTATCCTGCTAGGATTAGCAGGAAAAAGCAAAAAATTTCAGAATTGCACCTTGCAATGTGGAGATATTACTGTTTGTGCATTTACAATATTCATTGATTTTTGCCATTGAAAAACATGTTTTTCATATACCAGAAATGTTTGAAGCTACTGACTGAATGAAAGGAGCTGGCATCTCACTCTCTTTGAATCTTCTTTATCCTGCTAGGATTAGCAGGAAAAAGCAAAAAATTTCAGAATTGCACCTTGCAATGTGGAGATATTACTGTTTGTGCATTTACAATATTCATTGATTTTTGCCATTGAAAAACATCCAGAAATGTTTGAAGCTACTGACTGAATGAAAGGAGCTGGCATCTCACTCTCTTTGAATCTTCTTTATCATGCTAGGATTAGCAGGAAAAAGCAAAAAATTTCAGAATTGCACCTTGCAATGTGGAGATATTACTGTTTGTGCATTTACAATATTCATTGATTTTTGCCATTGAAAAACGTCCAGAAATGTTTGAAGCTACTGACTGAATGAAAGGAGCTGGCATCTCACTCTCTTTGAATCTTCTTTATCCTGCTAGGATTAGCAGGAAAAAGCAAAAAATTTCAGAATTGCACCTTGCAATGTGGAGATATTACTGTTTGTGCATTTACAATATTCATTGATTTTTGCCATTGAAAAACGTTTTTCATATACCAGAAATGTTTGAAGCTACTGACTGAATGAAAGGAGCTGGCATCTCACTCTCTTTGAATCTTCTTTATCATGCTAGGATTAGCAGGAAAAAGCAAAAAATTTCAGAATTGCACCTTGCAATGTGGAGATATTACTGTTTGTGCATTTACAATATTCATTGATTTTTGCCATTGAAAAACATGTTTTTCATATACCAGGAATGTTTGAAGCTACTGACTGAATGAAAGGAGCTGGCATCTCACTCTCTTTGAATCTTCTTTATCCTGCTAGGATTAGCAGGAAAAAGCAAAAAATTTCAGAATTGCACCTTGCAATGTGGAGATATTACTGTTTGTGCATTTACAATATTCATTGATTTTTGCCATTGAAAAACGTCCAGAAATGTTTGAAGCTACTGACTGAATGAAAGGAGCTGGCATCTCACTCTCTTTGAATCTTCTTTATCATGCTAGGATTAGCAGGAAAAAGCAAAAAATTTCAGAATTGCACCTTGCAATGTGGAGATATTACTGTTTGTCCATTTACAATATTCATTGATTTTTGCCATTGAAAAACGTCCAGAAATGTTTGAAGCTACTGACTGAATGAAAGGAGCTGGCATCTCACTCTCTTTGAATCTTCTTTATCATGCTAGGATTAGCAGGAAAAAGCAAAAAATTTCAGAATTGCACCTTGCAATGTGGAGATATTACTGTTTGTGCATTTACAATATTCATTGATTTTTGCCATTGAAAAACATGTTTTTCATATACCAGAAATGTTTGAAGCTACTGACTGAATGAAAGGAGCTGGCATCTCACTCTCTTTGAATCTTCTTTATCCTGCTAGGATTAGCAGGAAAAAGCAAAAAATTTCAGAATTGCACCTTGCAATGTGGAGATATTACTGTTTGTGCATTTACAATATTCATTGATTTTTGCCATTGAAAAACATGTTTTTCATATACCAGAAATGTTTGAAGCTACTGACTGAATGAAAGGAGCTGGCATCTCACTCTCTTTGAATCTTCTTTATCCTGCTAGGATTAGCAGGAAAAAGCAAAAAATTTCAGAATTGCACCTTGCAATGTGGAGATATTACTGTTTGTGCATTTACAATATTCATTGATTTTTGCCATTGAAAAACATGTTTTTCATATACCAGAAATGTTTGAAGCTACTGACTGAATGAAAGGAGCTGGCATCTCACTCTCTTTGAATCTTCTTTATCCTGCTAGGATTAGCAGGAAAAAGCAAAAAATTTCAGAATTGCACCTTGCAATGTGGAGATATTACTGTTTGTGCATTTACAATATTCATTGATTTTTGCCATTGAAAAACATCCAGAAATGTTTGAAGCTACTGACTGAATGAAAGGAGCTGGCATCTCACTCTCTTTGAATCTTCTTTATCATGCTAGGATTAGCAGGAAAAAGCAAAAAATTTCAGAATTGCACCTTGCAATGTGGAGATATTACTGTTTGTGCATTTACAATATTCATTGATTTTTGCCATTGAAAAACGTCCAGAAATGTTTGAAGCTACTGACTGAATGAAAGGAGCTGGCATCTCACTCTCTTTGAATCTTCTTTATCATGCTAGGATTAGCAGGAAAAAGCAAAAAATTTCAGAATTGCACCTTGCAATGTGGAGATATTACTGTTTGTGCATTTACAATATTCATTGATTTTTGCCATTGAAAAACATCATGTTATTCATATACCAGAAATGTTTGAAGCTACTGACTGAATGAAAGGAGCTGGCATCTCACTCTCTTTGAATCTTCTTTATCCTGCTAGGATTAACAGGAAAAAGCAAAAAATTTCAGAATTGCACCTTGCAATGTGGAGATATTACTGTTTGTGCATTTACAATATTCATTGATTTTTGCCATTGAAAAACGTCCAGAAATGTTTGAAGCTACTGACTGAATGAAAGGAGCTGGCATCTCATTCTCTTTGAATCTTCTTTATCATACTAGGATTATCAGGAAAAAGCAAAAAATTTCAGAATTGCACCTTGCAATGTGGAGATATTACTGTTTGTGCATTTACAATATTCATTGATTTTTGCCATTGAAAAACATGTTTTTCATATACCAGAAATGTTTGAAGCTACTGACAATGAAAGGAGCTGGCATCTCACTCTCTTTGAATCTTCTTTATCCTGCTAGGATTAGCAGGAAAAAGCAAAAAATTTCAGAATTGCACCTTGCAATGTGGAGATATTACTGTTTGTGCATTTACAATATTCATTGATTTTTGCCATTGAAAAACATGTTTTTCATATACCAGAAATGTTTGAAGCTACTGACTGAATGAAAGGAGCTGGCATCTCACTCTCTTTGAATCTTCTTTATCCTGCTAGGATTAGCAGGAAAAAGCAAAAAATTTCAGAATTGCACCTTGCAATGTGGAGATATTACATTTTGTGCATTTACAATATTCATTGATTTTTGCCATTGAAAAACATGTTTTTCATATACCAGAAATGTTTGAAGCTACTGACTGAATGAAAGGAGCTGGCATCTCACTCTCTTTGAATCTTCTTTATCATGCTAGGATTAGCAGGAAAAAGCAAAAAATTTCAGAATTGCACCTTGCAATGTGGAGATATTACTGTTTGTGCATTTACAATATTCATTGATTTTTGCCATTGAAAAACATGTTTTTCATATACCAGGAATGTTTGAAGCTACTGACTGAATGAAAGGAGCTGGCATCTCACTCTCTTTGAATCTTCTTTATCCTGCTAGGATTAGCAGGAAAAAGCAAAAAATTTCAGAATTGCACCTTGCAATGTGGAGATATTACTGTTTGTGCATTTACAATATTCATTGATTTTTGCCATTGAAAAACGTCCAGAAATGTTTGAAGCTACTGACTGAATGAAAGGAGCTGGCATCTCACTCTCTTTGAATCTTCTTTATCATGCTAGGATTAGCAGGAAAAAGCAAAAAATTTCAGAATTGCACCTTGCAATGTGGAGATATTACTGTTTGTGCATTTACAATATTCATTGATTTTTGCCATTGAAAAACATGTTTTTCATATACCAGAAATGTTTGAAGCTACTGACTGAATGAAAGGAGCTGGCATCTCACTCTCTTTGAATCTTCTTTATCATGCTAGGATTAGCAGGAAAAAGCAAAAAATTTCAGAATTGCACCTTGCAATGTGGAGATATTACTGTTTGTGCATTTACAATATTCATTGATTTTTGCCATTGAAAAACATGTTTTTCATATACCAGAAATGTTTGAAGCTACTGACTGAATGAAAGGAGCTGGCATCTCACTCTCTTTGAATCTTCTTTATCATGCTAGGATTAACAGGAAAAAGCAAAAAATTTCAGAATTGCACCTTGCAATGTGGAGATATTACTGTTTGTGCATTTACAATATTCATTGATTTTTGCCATTGAAAAACGTCCAGAAATGTTTGAAGCTACTGACTGAATGAAAGGAGCTGGCATCTCACTCTCTTTGAATCTTCTTTATCATGCTAGGATTAGCAGGAAAAAGCAAAAAATTCCAGAATTGCACCTTGCAATGTGGAGATATTACTGTTTGTGCATTTACAATATTCATTGATTTTTGCCATTGAAAAACATGTTTTTCATATACCAGAAATGTTTGAAGCTACTGACTGAATGAAATTAGCTGGCATCTCACTCTCTTTGAATCTTCTTTATCCTGCTAGGATTAGCAGGAAAAAGCAAAAAATTTCAGAATTGCACCTTGCAATGTGGAGATATTACTGTTTGTGCATTTACAATATTCATTGATTTTTGCCATTGAAAAACATCCAGAAATGTTTGAAGCTACTGACTGAATGAAAGGAGCTGGCATCTCACTCTCTTTGAATCTTCTTTATCATGCTAGGATTAGCAGGAAAAAGCAAAAAATTTCAGAATTGCACCTTGCAATGTGGAGATATTACTGTTTGTGCATTTACAATATTCATTGATTTTTGCCATTGAAAAACGTTTTTCATATACCAGAAATGTTTGAAGCTACTGACTGAATGAAAGGAGCTGGCATCTCACTCTCTTTGAATCTTCTTTATCATGCTAGGATTAGCAGGAAAAAGCAAAAAATTTCAGAATTGCACCTTGCAATGTGGAGATATTACTGTCTGTGCATTTACAATATTCATTGATTTTTGCCATTGAAAAACATGTTTTTCATATACCAGAAATGTTTGAAGCTACTGACTGAATGAAAGGAGCTGGCATCTCACTCTCTTTGAATCTTCTTTATCATGCTAGGATTAGCAGGAAAAAGCAAAAAATTTCAGAATTGCACCTTGCAATGTGGAGATATTACTGTTTGTGCATTTACAATATTCATTGATTTTTGCCATTGAAAAACATGTTTTTCATATACCAGAAATGTTTGAAGCTACTGACTGAATGAAAGGAGCTGGCATCTCACTCTCTTTGAATCTTCTTTATCATGCTAGGACTAGCAGGAAAAAGCAAAAAATTTCAGAATTGCACCTTGCAATGTGGAGATATTACTGTTTGTGCATTTACAATATTCATTGATTTTTGCCATTGAAAAACATGTTTTTGATATACCAGAAATGTTTGAAGCTACTGACTGAATGAAAGGAGCTGGCATCTCACTCTCTTTGAATCTTCATCATGCTAGGATTAACAGGAAAAAGCAAAAAATTTCAGAATTGCACCTTGCAATGTGGAGATATTACTGTTTGTGCATTTACAATATTCATTGATTTTTGCCATTGAAAAACGTCCAGAAATGTTTGAAGCTACTGACTGAATGAAAGGAGCTGGCATCTCACTCTCTTTGAATCTTCTTTATCATGCTAGGATTAGCAGGAAAAAGCAAAAAATTTCAGAATTGCACCTTGCAATGTGGAGATATTACTGTTTGTGCATTTACAATATTCATTGATTTTTGCCATTGAAAAACGTTTTTCATATACCAGAAATGTTTGAAGCTACTGACTGAATGAAAGGAGCTGGCATCTCACTCTCTTTGAATCTTCTTTATCCTGCTAGGATTAGCAGGAAAAAGCAAAAAATTTCAGAATTGCACCTTGCAATGTGGAGATATTACTGTTTGTGCATTTACAATATTCATTGATTTTTGCCATTGAAAAACATGTTTTTCATATACCAGAAATGTTTGAAGCTACTGACTGAATGAAAGGAGCTGGCATCTCACTCTCTTTGAATCTTCTTTATCCTGCTAGGATTAGCAGGAAAAAGCAAAAAATTTCAGAATTGCACCTTGCAATGTGGAGATATTACTGTTTGTGCATTTACAATATTCATTGATTTTTGCCATTGAAAAACATGTTTTTCATATACCAGAAATGTTTGAAGCTACTGACTGAATGAAAGGAGCTGGCATCTCACTCTCTTTGAATCTTCTTTATCCTGCTAGGATTAGCAGGAAAAAGCAAAAAATTTCAGAATTGCACCTTGCAATGTGGAGATATTACTGTTTGTGCATTTACAATATTCATTGATTTTTGCCATTGAAAAACATGTTTTTCATATACCAGAAATGTTTGAAGCTACTGACTGAATGAAAGGAGCTGGCATCTCACTCTCTTTGAATCTTCTTTATCCTGCTAGGATTAGCAGGAAAAAGCAAAAAATTTCAGAATTGCACCTTGCAATGTGGAGATATTACTGTTTGTGCATTTACAATATTCATTGATTTTTGCCATTGAAAAACATGTTTTTCATATACCAGAAATGTTTGAAGCTACTGACTGAATGAAAGGAGCTGGCATCTCACTCTCTTTGAATCTTCTTTATCCTGCTAGGATTAGCAGGAAAAAGCAAAAAATTTCAGAATTGCACCTTGCAATGTGGAGATATTACTGTTTGTGCATTTACAATATTCATTGATTTTTGCCATTGAAAAACATGTTTTTCATATACCAGAAATGTTTGAAGCTACTGACTGAATGAAAGGAGCTGGCATCTCACTCTCTTTGAATCTTCTTTATCCTGCTAGGATTAGCAGGAAAAAGCAAAAAATTTCAGAATTGCACCTTGCAATGTGGAGATATTACTGTTTGTGCATTTACAATATTCATTGATTTTTGCCATTGAAAAACATGTTTTTCATATACCAGAAATGTTTGAAGCTACTGACTGAATGAAAGGAGCTGGCATCTCACTCTCTTTGAATCTTCTTTATCCTGCTAGGATTAGCAGGAAAAAGCAAAAAATTTCAGAATTGCACCTTGCAATGTGGAGATATTACTGTTTGTGCATTTACAATATTCATTGATTTTTGCCATTGAAAAACATGTTTTTCATATACCAGAAATGTTTGAAGCTACTGACTGAATGAAAGGAGCTGGCATCTCACTCTCTTTGAATCTTCTTTATCCTGCTAGGATTAGCAGGAAAAAGCAAAAAATTTCAGAATTGCACCTTGCAATGTGGAGATATTACTGTTTGTGCATTTACAATATTCATTGATTTTTGCCATTGAAAAACATGTTTTTCATATACCAGAAATGTTTGAAGCTACTGACTGAATGAAAGGAGCTGGCATCTCACTCTCTTTGAATCTTCTTTATCCTGCTAGGATTAGCAGGAAAAAGCAAAAAATTTCAGAATTGCACCTTGCAATGTGGAGATATTACTGTTTGTGCATTTACAATATTCATTGATTTTTGCCATTGAAAAACATGTTTTTCATATACCAGAAATGTTTGAAGCTACTGACTGAATGAAAGGAGCTGGCATCTCACTTTGAATCTTCTTTATCCTGCTAGGATTAGCAGGAAAAAGCAAAAAATTTCAGAATTGCACCTTGCAATGTGGAGATATTACTGTTTGTGCATTTACAATATTCATTGATTTTTGCCATTGAAAAACATCCAGAAATGTTTGAAGCTACTGACTGAATGAAAGGAGCTGGCATCTCACTCTCTTTGAATCTTCTTTATCATGCTAGGATTAGCAGGAAAAAGCAAAAAATTTCAGAATTGCACCTTGCAATGTGGAGATATTACTGTTTGTGCATTTACAATATTCATTGATTTTTGCCATTGAAAAACGTCCAGAAATGTTTGAAGCTACTGACTGAATGAAAGGAGCTGGCATCTCACTCTCTTTGAATCTTCTTTATCCTGCTAGGATTAGCAGGAAAAAGCAAAAAATTTCAGAATTGCACCTTGCAATGTGGAGATATTACTGTTTGTGCATTTACAATATTCATTGATTTTTGCCATTGAAAAACATGTTTTTCATATACCAGAAATGTTTGAAGCTACTGACTGAATGAAAGGAGCTGGCATCTCACTCTCTTTGAATCTTCTTTATCCTGCTAGGATTAGCAGGAAAAAGCAAAAAATTTCAGAATTGCACCTTGCAATGTGGAGATATTACTGTTTGTGCATTTACAATATTCATTGATTTTTGCCATTGAAAAACATGTTTTTCATATACCAGAAATGTTTGAAGCTACTGACTGAATGAAAGGAGCTGGCATCTCACTCTCTTTGAATCTTCTTTATCCTGCTAGGATTAGCAGGAAAAAGCAAAAAATTTCAGAATTGCACCTTGCAATGTGGAGATATTACTGTTTGTGCATTTACAATATTCATTGATTTTTGCCATTGAAAAACATCCAGAAATGTTTGAAGCTACTGACTGAATGAAAGGAGCTGGCATCTCACTCTCTTTGAATCTTCTTTATCATGCTAGGATTAGCAGGAAAAAGCAAAAAATTTCAGAATTGCACCTTGCAATGTGGAGATATTACTGTTTGTGCATTTACAATATTCATTGATTTTTGCCATTGAAAAACATCCAGAAATGTTTGAAGCTACTGACTGAATGAAAGGAGCTGGCATCTCACTCTCTTTGAATCTTCTTTATCATGCTAGGATTAGCAGGAAAAAGCAAAAAATTTCAGAATTGCACCTTGCAATGTGGAGATATTACTGTTTGTGCATTTACAATATTCATTGATTTTTGCCATTGAAAAACGTCCAGAAATGTTTGAAGCTACTGACTGAATGAAAGGAGCTGGCATCTCACTCTCTTTGAATCTTCTTTATCATGCTAGGATTAGCAGGAAAAAGCAAAAAATTTCAGAATTGCACCTTGCAATGTGGAGATATTACTGTTTGTGCATTTACAATATTCATTGATTTTTGCCATTGAAAAACATCATGTTATTCATATACCAGAAATGTTTGAAGCTACTGACTGAATGAAAGGAGCTGGCATCTCACTCTCTTTGAATCTTCTTTATCCTGCTAGGATTAACAGGAAAAAGCAAAAAATTTCAGAATTGCACCTTGCAATGTGGAGATATTACTGTTTGTGCATTTACAATATTCATTGATTTTTGCCATTGAAAAACGTCCAGAAATGTTTGAAGCTACTGACTGAATGAAAGGAGCTGGCATCTCATTCTCTTTGAATCTTCTTTATCATACTAGGATTAGCAGGAAAAAGCAAAAAATTTCAGAATTGCACCTTGCAATGTGGAGATATTACTGTTTGTGCATTTACAATATTCATTGATTTTTGCCATTGAAAAACATGTTTTTCATATACCAGAAATGTTTGAAGCTACTGACAATGAAAGGAGCTGGCATCTCACTCTCTTTGAATCTTCTTTATCCTGCTAGGATTAGCAGGAAAAAGCAAAAAATTTCAGAATTGCACCTTGCAATGTGGAGATATTACTGTTTGTGCATTTACAATATTCATTGATTTTTGCCATTGAAAAACATGTTTTTCATATACCAGAAATGTTTGAAGCTACTGACTGAATGAAAGGAGCTGGCATCTCACTCTCTTTGAATCTTCTTTATCCTGCTAGGATTAGCAGGAAAAAGCAAAAAATTTCAGAATTGCACCTTGCAATGTGGAGATATTACATTTTGTGCATTTACAATATTCATTGATTTTTGCCATTGAAAAACATGTTTTTCATATACCAGAAATGTTTGAAGCTACTGACTGAATGAAAGGAGCTGGCATCTCACTCTCTTTGAATCTTCTTTATCATGCTAGGATTAGCAGGAAAAAGCAAAAAATTTCAGAATTGCACCTTGCAATGTGGAGATATTACTGTTTGTGCATTTACAATATTCATTGATTTTTGCCATTGAAAAACATGTTTTTCATATACCAGGAATGTTTGAAGCTACTGACTGAATGAAAGGAGCTGGCATCTCACTCTCTTTGAATCTTCTTTATCCTGCTAGGATTAGCAGGAAAAAGCAAAAAATTTCAGAATTGCACCTTGCAATGTGGAGATATTACTGTTTGTGCATTTACAATATTCATTGATTTTTGCCATTGAAAAACGTCCAGAAATGTTTGAAGCTACTGACTGAATGAAAGGAGCTGGCATCTCACTCTCTTTGAATCTTCTTTATCATGCTAGGATTAGCAGGAAAAAGCAAAAAATTTCAGAATTGCACCTTGCAATGTGGAGATATTACTGTTTGTGCATTTACAATATTCATTGATTTTTGCCATTGAAAAACATGTTTTTCATATACCAGAAATGTTTGAAGCTACTGACTGAATGAAAGGAGCTGGCATCTCACTCTCTTTGAATCTTCTTTATCATGCTAGGATTAACAGGAAAAAGCAAAAAATTTCAGAATTGCACCTTGCAATGTGGAGATATTACTGTTTGTGCATTTACAATATTCATTGATTTTTGCCATTGAAAAACGTCCAGAAATGTTTGAAGCTACTGACTGAATGAAAGGAGCTGGCATCTCACTCTCTTTGAATCTTCTTTATCATGCTAGGATTAGCAGGAAAAAGCAAAAAATTTCAGAATTGCACCTTGCAATGTGGAGATATTACTGTTTGTGCATTTACAATATTCATTGATTTTTGCCATTGAAAAACATGTTTTTCATATACCAGAAATGTTTGAAGCTACTGACTGAATGAAATTAGCTGGCATCTCACTCTCTTTGAATCTTCTTTATCCTGCTAGGATTAGCAGGAAAAAGCAAAAAATTTCAGAATTGCACCTTGCAATGTGGAGATATTACTGTTTGTGCATTTACAATATTCATTGATTTTTGCCATTGAAAAACATCCAGAAATGTTTGAAGCTACTGACTGAATGAAAGGAGCTGGCATCTCACTCTCTTTGAATCTTCTTTATCATGCTAGGATTAGCAGGAAAAAGCAAAAAATTTCAGAATTGCACCTTGCAATGTGGAGATATTACTGTTTGTGCATTTACAATATTCATTGATTTTTGCCATTGAAAAACGTTTTTCATATACCAGAAATGTTTGAAGCTACTGACTGAATGAAAGGAGCTGGCATCTCACTCTCTTTGAATCTTCTTTATCATGCTAGGATTAGCAGGAAAAAGCAAAAAATTTCAGAATTGCACCTTGCAATGTGGAGATATTACTGTTTGTGCATTTACAATATTCATTGATTTTTGCCATTGAAAAACATGTTTTTCATATACCAGAAATGTTTGAAGCTACTGACTGAATGAAAGGAGCTGGCATCTCACTCTCTTTGAATCTTCTTTATCATGCTAGGATTAGCAGGAAAAAGCAAAAAATTTCAGAATTGCACCTTGCAATGTGGAGATATTACTGTTTGTGCATTTACAATATTCATTGATTTTTGCCATTGAAAAACATGTTTTTCATATACCAGAAATGTTTGAAGCTACTGACTGAATGAAAGGAGCTGGCATCTCACTCTCTTTGAATCTTCTTTATCATGCTAGGATTAACAGGAAAAAGCAAAAAATTTCAGAATTGCACCTTGCAATGTGGAGATATTACTGTTTGTGCATTTACAATATTCATTGATTTTTGCCATTGAAAAACGTCCAGAAATGTTTGAAGCTACTGACTGAATGAAAGGAGCTGGCATCTCACTCTCTTTGAATCTTCTTTATCATGCTAGGATTAGCAGGAAAAAGCAAAAAATTTCAGAATTGCACCTTGCAATGTGGAGATATTACTGTTTGTGCATTTACAATATTCATTGATTTTTGCCATTGAAAAACGTTTTTCATATACCAGAAATGTTTGAAGCTACTGACTGAATGAAAGGAGCTGGCATCTCACTCTCTTTGAATCTTCTTTATCCTGCTAGGATTAGCAGGAAAAAGCAAAAAATTTCAGAATTGCACCTTGCAATGTGGAGATATTACTGTTTGTGCATTTACAATATTCATTGATTTTTGCCATTGAAAAACATGTTTTTCATATACCAGAAATGTTTGAAGCTACTGACTGAATGAAAGGAGCTGGCATCTCACTCTCTTTGAATCTTCTTTATCCTGCTAGGATTAGCAGGAAAAAGCAAAAAATTTCAGAATTGCACCTTGCAATGTGGAGATATTACTGTTTGTGCATTTACAATATTCATTGATTTTTGCCATTGAAAAACATGTTTTTCATATACCAGAAATGTTTGAAGCTACTGACTGAATGAAAGGAGCTGGCATCTCACTCTCTTTGAATCTTCTTTATCCTGCTAGGATTAGCAGGAAAAAGCAAAAAATTTCAGAATTGCACCTTGCAATGTGGAGATATTACTGTTTGTGCATTTACAATATTCATTGATTTTTGCCATTGAAAAACATGTTTTTCATATACCAGAAATGTTTGAAGCTACTGACTGAATGAAAGGAGCTGGCATCTCACTCTCTTTGAATCTTCTTTATCCTGCTAGGATTAGCAGGAAAAAGCAAAAAATTTCAGAATTGCACCTTGCAATGTGGAGATATTACTGTTTGTGCATTTACAATATTCATTGATTTTTGCCATTGAAAAACATGTTTTTCATATACCAGAAATGTTTGAAGCTACTGACTGAATGAAAGGAGCTGGCATCTCACTCTCTTTGAATCTTCTTTATCCTGCTAGGATTAGCAGGAAAAAGCAAAAAATTTCAGAATTGCACCTTGCAATGTGGAGATATTACTGTTTGTGCATTTACAATATTCATTGATTTTTGCCATTGAAAAACATGTTTTTCATATACCAGAAATGTTTGAAGCTACTGACTGAATGAAAGGAGCTGGCATCTCACTCTCTTTGAATCTTCTTTATCCTGCTAGGATTAGCAGGAAAAAGCAAAAAATTTCAGAATTGCACCTTGCAATGTGGAGATATTACTGTTTGTGCATTTACAATATTCATTGATTTTTGCCATTGAAAAACATGTTTTTCATATACCAGAAATGTTTGAAGCTACTGACTGAATGAAAGGAGCTGGCATCTCACTCTCTTTGAATCTTCTTTATCCTGCTAGGATTAGCAGGAAAAAGCAAAAAATTTCAGAATTGCACCTTGCAATGTGGAGATATTACTGTTTGTGCATTTACAATATTCATTGATTTTTGCCATTGAAAAACATGTTTTTCATATACCAGAAATGTTTGAAGCTACTGACTGAATGAAAGGAGCTGGCATCTCACTCTCTTTGAATCTTCTTTATCCTGCTAGGATTAGCAGGAAAAAGCAAAAAATTTCAGAATTGCACCTTGCAATGTGGAGATATTACTGTTTGTGCATTTACAATATTCATTGATTTTTGCCATTGAAAAACATGTTTTTCATATACCAGAAATGTTTGAAGCTACTGACTGAATGAAAGGAGCTGGCATCTCACTCTCTTTGAATCTTCTTTATCCTGCTAGGATTAGTAGGAAAAAGCAAAAAATTTCAGAATTGCACCTTGCAATGTGGAGATATTACTGTTTGTGCATTTACAATATTCATTGATTTTTGCCATTGAAAAACATGTTTTTCATATACCAGAAATGTTTGAAGCTACTGACTGAATGAAAGGAGCTGGCATCTCACTCTCTTTGAATCTTCTTTATCCTGCTAGGATTAGCAGGAAAAAGCAAAAAATTTCAGAATTGCACCTTGCAATGTGGAGATATTACTGTTTGTGCATTTACAATATTCATTGATTTTTGCCATTGAAAAACATCCAGAAATGTTTGAAGCTACTGACTGAATGAAAGGAGCTGGCATCTCACTCTCTTTGAATCTTCTTTATCATGCTAGGATTAGCAGGAAAAAGCAAAAAATTTCAGAATTGCACCTTGCAATGTGGAGATATTACTGTTTGTGCATTTACAATATTCATTGATTTTTGCCATTGAAAAACATGTTTTTCATATACCAGAAATGTTTGAAGCTACTGACTGAATGAAAGGAGCTGGCATCTCACTCTCTTTGAATCTTCTTTATCCTGCTAGGATTAGCAGGAAAAAGCAAAAAATTTCAGAATTGCACCTTGCAATGTGGAGATATTACTGTTTGTGCATTTACAATATTCATTGATTTTTGCCATTGAAAAACATGTTTTTCATATACCAGAAATGTTTGAAGCTACTGACTGAATGAAAGGAGCTGGCATCTCACTCTCTTTGAATCTTCTTTATCCTGCTAGGATTAGCAGGAAAAAGCAAAAAATTTCAGAATTGCACCTTGCAATGTGGAGATATTACTGTTTGTGCATTTACAATATTCATTGATTTTTGCCATTGAAAAACATGTTTTTCATATACCAGAAATGTTTGAAGCTACTGACTGAATGAAAGGAGCTGGCATCTCACTCTCTTTGAATCTTCTTTATCCTGCTAGGATTAGCAGGAAAAAGCAAAAAATTTCAGAATTGCACCTTGCAATGTGGAGATATTACTGTTTGTGCATTTACAATATTCATTGATTTTTGCCATTGAAAAACATGTTTTTCATATACCAGAAATGTTTGAAGCTACTGACTGAATGAAAGGAGCTGGCATCTCACTCTCTTTGAATCTTCTTTATCCTGCTAGGATTAGCAGGAAAAAGCAAAAAATTTCAGAATTGCACCTTGCAATGTGGAGATATTACTGTTTGTGCATTTACAATATTCATTGATTTTTGCCATTGAAAAACATGTTTTTCATATACCAGAAATGTTTGAAGCTACTGACTGAATGAAAGGAGCTGGCATCTCACTCTCTTTGAATCTTCTTTATCCTGCTAGGATTAGCAGGAAAAAGCAAAAAATTTCAGAATTGCACCTTGCAATGTGGAGATATTACTGTTTGTGCATTTACAATATTCATTGATTTTTGCCATTGAAAAACATGTTTTTCATATACCAGAAATGTTTGAAGCTACTGACTGAATGAAAGGAGCTGGCATCTCACTCTCTTTGAATCTTCTTTATCCTGCTAGGATTAGTAGGAAAAAGCAAAAAATTTCAGAATTGCACCTTGCAATGTGGAGATATTACTGTTTGTGCATTTACAATATTCATTGATTTTTGCCATTGAAAAACATGTTTTTCATATACCAGAAATGTTTGAAGCTACTGACTGAATGAAAGGAGCTGGCATCTCACTCTCTTTGAATCTTCTTTATCCTGCTAGGATTAGCAGGAAAAAGCAAAAAATTTCAGAATTGCACCTTGCAATGTGGAGATATTACTGTTTGTGCATTTACAATATTCATTGATTTTTGCCATTGAAAAACATCCAGAAATGTTTGAAGCTACTGACTGAATGAAAGGAGCTGGCATCTCACTCTCTTTGAATCTTCTTTATCATGCTAGGATTAGCAGGAAAAAGCAAAAAATTTCAGAATTGCACCTTGCAATGTGGAGATATTACTGTTTGTGCATTTACAATATTCATTGATTTTTGCCATTGAAAAATGTCCAGAAATGTTTGAAGCTACTGACTGAATGAAAGGAGCTGGCATCTCACTCTCTTTGAATCTTCTTTATCCTGCTAGGATTAGCAGGAAAAAGCAAAAAATTTCAGAATTGCACCTTGCAATGTGGAGATATTACTGTTTGTGCATTTACAATATTCATTGATTTTTGCCATTGAAAAACATGTTTTTCATATACCAGAAATGTTTGAAGCTACTGACTGAATGAAAGGAGCTGGCATCTCACTCTCTTTGAATCTTCTTTATCCTGCTAGGATTAGCAGGAAAAAGCAAAAAATTTCAGAATTGCACCTTGCAATGTGGAGATATTACTGTTTGTGCATTTACAATATTCATTGATTTTTGCCATTGAAAAACATGTTTTTCATATACCAGAAATGTTTGAAGCTACTGACTGAATGAAAGGAGCTGGCATCTCACTCTCTTTGAATCTTCTTTATCCTGCTAGGATTAGCAGGAAAAAGCAAAAAATTTCAGAATTGCACCTTGCAATGTGGAGATATTACTGTTTGTGCATTTACAATATTCATTGATTTTTGCCATTGAAAAACATCCAGAAATGTTTGAAGCTACTGACTGAATGAAAGGAGCTGGCATCTCACTCTCTTTGAATCTTCTTTATCATGCTAGGATTAG
Source organism: Phyllobates terribilis (assembly GCF_046119375.1). Classification (NCBI taxonomy): domain Eukaryota; kingdom Metazoa; phylum Chordata; class Amphibia; order Anura; family Dendrobatidae; genus Phyllobates; species Phyllobates terribilis. Next base: position 80,258 of record NW_027365344.1, read on the forward strand.
CAGGAAAAAGCAAAAAATTTCAGAATTGCACCTTGCAATGTGGAGATATTACTGTTTGTGCATTTACAATATTCATTGATTTTTGCCATTGAAAAACGTCCAGAAATGTTTGAAGCTACTGACTGAATGAAAGGAGCTGGCATCTCACTCTCTTTGAATCTTCTTTATCATGCTAGGATTAGCAGGAAAAAGCAAAAAATTTCAGAATTGCACCTTGCAATGTGGAGATATTACTGTTTGTGCATTTACAATATTCATTGATTTTTGCCATTGAAAAACATCATGTTATTCATATACCAGAAATGTTTGAAGCTACTGACTGAATGAAAGGAGCTGGCATCTCACTCTCTTTGAATCTTCTTTATCCTGCTAGGATTAACAGGAAAAAGCAAAAAATTTCAGAATTGCACCTTGCAATGTGGAGATATTACTGTTTGTGCATTTACAATATTCATTGATTTTTGCCATTGAAAAACGTCCAGAAATGTTTGAAGCTACTGACTGAATGAAAGGAGCTGGCATCTCATTCTCTTTGAATCTTCTTTATCATACTAGGATTAGCAGGAAAAAGCAAAAAATTTCAGAATTGCACCTTGCAATGTGGAGATATTACTGTTTGTGCATTTACAATATTCATTGATTTTTGCCATTGAAAAACATGTTTTTCATATACCAGAAATGTTTGAAGCTACTGACTGAATGAAAGGAGCTGGCATCTCACTCTCTTTGAATCTTCTTTATCATGCTAGGATTAACAGGAAAAAGCAAAAAATTTCAGAATTGCACCTTGCAATGTGGAGATATTACTGTTTGTGCATTTACAATATTCATTGATTTTTGCCATTGAAAAACGTCCAGAAATGTTTGAAGCTACTGACTGAATGAAAGGAGCTGGCATCTCACTCTCTTTGAATCTTTTTTATCATGCTAGGATTAGCAGGAAAAAGCAAAAAATTTCAGAATTGCACCTTGCAATGTGGAGATATTACTGTTTGTGCATTTACAATATTCATTGATTTTTGCCATTGAAAAACATGTTTTTCATATACCAGAAATGTTTGAAGCTACTGACAATGAAAGGAGCTGGCATCTCACTCTCTTTAAATCTTCTTTATCCTGCTAGGATTAGCAGGAAAAAGCAAAAAATTTCAGAATTGCACCTTGCAATGTGGAGATATTACTGTTTGTGCATTTACAATATTCATTGATTTTTGCCATTGAAAAACATGTTTTTCATATACCAGAAATGTTTGAAGCTACTGACTGAATGAAAGGAGCTGGCATCTCACTCTCTTTGAATCTTCTTTATCCTGCTAGGATTAGCAGGAAAAAGCAAAAAATTTCAGAATTGCACCTTGCAATGTGGAGATATTACATTTTGTGCATTTACAATATTCATTGATTTTTGCCATTGAAAAACATGTTTTTCATATACCAGAAATGTTTGAAGCTACTGACTGAATGAAAGGAGCTGGCATCTCACTCTCTTTGAATCTTCTTTATCATGCTAGGATTAGCAGGAAAAAGCAAAAAATTTCAGAATTGCACCTTGCAATGTGGAGATATTACTGTTTGTGCATTTACAATATTCATTGATTTTTGCCATTGAAAAACATGTTTTTCATATACCAGGAATGTTTGAAGCTACTGACTGAATGAAAGGAGCTGGCATCTCACTCTCTTTGAATCTTCTTTATCCTGCTAGGATTAGCAGGAAAAAGCAAAAAATTTCAGAATTGCACCTTGCAATGTGGAGATATTACTGTTTGTGCATTTACAATATTCATTGATTTTTGCCATTGAAAAACGTCCAGAAATGTTTGAAGCTACTGACTGAATGAAAGGAGCTGGCATCTCACTCTCTTTGAATCTTCTTTATCATGCTAGGATTAGCAGGAAAAAGCAAAAAATTTCAGAATTGCACCTTGCAATGTGGAGATATTACTGTTTGTGCATTTACAATATTCATTGATTTTTGCCATTGAAAAACATGTTTTTCATATACCAGAAATGTTTGAAGCTACTGACTGAATGAAAGGAGCTGGCATCTCACTCTCTTTGAATCTTCTTTATCATGCTAGGATTAGCAGGAAAAAGCAAAAAATTTCAGAATTGCACCTTGCAATGTGGAGATATTACTGTTTGTGCATTTACAATATTCATTGATTTTTGCCATTGAAAAACGTTTTTCATATACCAGAAATGTTTGAAGCTACTGACTGAATGAAAGGAGCTGGCATCTCACTCTCTTTGAATCTTCTTTATCATGCTAGGATTAGCAGGAAAAAGCAAAAAATTTCAGAATTGCACCTTGCAATGTGGAGATATTACTGTTTGTGCATTTACAATATTCATTGATTTTTGCCATTGAAAAACATGTTTTTCATATACCAGAAATGTTTGAAGCTACTGACTGAATGAAAGGAGCTGGCATCTCACTCTCTTTGAATCTTCTTTATCATGCTAGGATTAGCAGGAAAAAGCAAAAAATTTCAGAATTGCACCTTGCAATGTGGAGATATTACTGTTTGTGCATTTACAATATTCATTGATTTTTGCCATTGAAAAACATGTTTTTCATATACCAGAAATGTTTGAAGCTACTGACTGAATGAAAGGAGCTGGCATCTCACTCTCTTTGAATCTTCTTTATCATGCTAGGACTAGCAGGAAAAAGCAAAAAATTTCAGAATTGCACCTTGCAATGTGGAGATATTACTGTTTGTGCATTTACAATATTCATTGATTTTTGCCATTGAAAAACATGTTTTTGATATACCAGAAATGTTTGAAGCTACTGACTGAATGAAAGGAGCTGGCATCTCACTCTCTTTGAATCTTCTTTATCATGCTAGGATTAACAGGAAAAAGCAAAAAATTTCAGAATTGCACCTTGCAATGTGGAGATATTACTGTTTGTGCATTTACAATATTCATTGATTTTTGCCATTGAAAAACGTCCAGAAATGTTTGAAGCTACTGACTGAATGAAAGGAGCTGGCATCTCACTCTCTTTGAATCTTCTTTATCATGCTAGGATTAGCAGGAAAAAGCAAAAAATTTCAGAATTGCACCTTGCAATGTGGAGATATTACTGTTTGTGCATTTACAATATTCATTGATTTTTGCCATTGAAAAACGTTTTTCATATACCAGAAATGTTTGAAGCTACTGACTGAATGAAAGGAGCTGGCATCTCACTCTCTTTGAATCTTCTTTATCCTGCTAGGATTAGCAGGAAAAAGCAAAAAATTTCAGAATTGCACCTTGCAATGTGGAGATATTACTGTTTGTGCATTTACAATATTCATTGATTTTTGCCATTGAAAAACATGTTTTTCATATACCAGAAATGTTTGAAGCTACTGACTGAATGAAAGGAGCTGGCATCTCACTCTCTTTGAATCTTCTTTATCCTGCTAGGATTAGCAGGAAAAAGCAAAAAATTTCAGAATTGCACCTTGCAATGTGGAGATATTACTGTTTGTGCATTTACAATATTCATTGATTTTTGCCATTGAAAAACATGTTTTTCATATACCAGAAATGTTTGAAGCTACTGACTGAATGAAAGGAGCTGGCATCTCACTCTCTTTGAATCTTCTTTATCCTGCTAGGATTAGCAGGAAAAAGCAAAAAATTTCAGAATTGCACCTTGCAATGTGGAGATATTACTGTTTGTGCATTTACAATATTCATTGATTTTTGCCATTGAAAAACATGTTTTTCATATACCAGAAATGTTTGAAGCTACTGACTGAATGAAAGGAGCTGGCATCTCACTCTCTTTGAATCTTCTTTATCCTGCTAGGATTAGCAGGAAAAAGCAAAAAATTTCAGAATTGCACCTTGCAATGTGGAGATATTACTGTTTGTGCATTTACAATATTCATTGATTTTTGCCATTGAAAAACATGTTTTTCATATACCAGAAATGTTTGAAGCTACTGACTGAATGAAAGGAGCTGGCATCTCACTCTCTTTGAATCTTCTTTATCCTGCTAGGATTAGCAGGAAAAAGCAAAAAATTTCAGAATTGCACCTTGCAATGTGGAGATATTACTGTTTGTGCATTTACAATATTCATTGATTTTTGCCATTGAAAAACATGTTTTTCATATACCAGAAATGTTTGAAGCTACTGACTGAATGAAAGGAGCTGGCATCTCACTCTCTTTGAATCTTCTTTATCCTGCTAGGATTAGCAGGAAAAAGCAAAAAATTTCAGAATTGCACCTTGCAATGTGGAGATATTACTGTTTGTGCATTTACAATATTCATTGATTTTTGCCATTGAAAAACATGTTTTTCATATACCAGAAATGTTTGAAGCTACTGACTGAATGAAAGGAGCTGGCATCTCACTCTCTTTGAATCTTCTTTATCCTGCTAGGATTAGCAGGAAAAAGCAAAAAATTTCAGAATTGCACCTTGCAATGTGGAGATATTACTGTTTGTGCATTTACAATATTCATTGATTTTTGCCATTGAAAAACATGTTTTTCATATACCAGAAATGTTTGAAGCTACTGACTGAATGAAAGGAGCTGGCATCTCACTCTCTTTGAATCTTCTTTATCCTGCTAGGATTAGCAGGAAAAAGCAAAAAATTTCAGAATTGCACCTTGCAATGTGGAGATATTACTGTTTGTGCATTTACAATATTCATTGATTTTTGCCATTGAAAAACATGTTTTTCATATACCAGAAATGTTTGAAGCTACTGACTGAATGAAAGGAGCTGGCATCTCACTCTCTTTGAATCTTCTTTATCCTGCTAGGATTAGCAGGAAAAAGCAAAAAATTTCAGAATTGCACCTTGCAATGTGGAGATATTACTGTTTGTGCATTTACAATATTCATTGATTTTTGCCATTGAAAAACATGTTTTTCATATACCAGAAATGTTTGAAGCTACTGACTGAATGAAAGGAGCTGGCATCTCACTCTCTTTGAATCTTCTTTATCCTGCTAGGATTAGCAGGAAAAAGCAAAAAATTTCAGAATTGCACCTTGCAATGTGGAGATATTACTGTTTGTGCATTTACAATATTCATTGATTTTTGCCATTGAAAAACATCCAGAAATGTTTGAAGCTACTGACTGAATGAAAGGAGCTGGCATCTCACTCTGAATCTTCTTTATCATGCTAGGATTAGCAGGAAAAAGCAAAAAATTTCAGAATTGCACCTTGCAATGTGGAGATATTACTGTTTGTGCATTTACAATATTCATTGATTTTTGCCATTGAAAAACGTCCAGAAATGTTTGAAGCTACTGACTGAATGAAAGGAGCTGGCATCTCACTCTCTTTGAATCTTCTTTATCATGCTAGGATTAGCAGGAAAAAGCAAAAAATTTCAGAATTGCACCTTGCAATGTGGAGATATTACTGTTTGTGCATTTACAATATTCATTGATTTTTGCCATTGAAAAACGTTTTTCATATACCAGAAATGTTTGAAGCTACTGACTGAATTAAAGGAGCTGGCATCTCACTCTCTTTGAATCTTCTTTATCCTGCTAGGATTAGCAGGAAAAAGCAAAAAATTTCAGAATTGCACCTTGCAATGTGGAGATATTACTGTTTGTGCATTTACAATATTCATTGATTTTTGCCATTGAAAAACATGTTTTTCATATACCAGAAATGTTTGAAGCTACTGACTGAATGAAAGGAGCTGGCATCTCACTCTCTTTGAATCTTCTTTATCCTGCTAGGATTAGCAGGAAAAAGCAAAAAATTTCAGAATTGCACCTTGCAATGTGGAGATATTACTGTTTGTGCATTTACAATATTCATTGATTTTTGCCATTGAAAAACATGTTTTTCATATACCAGAAATGTTTGAAGCTACTGACTGAATGAAAGGAGCTGGCATCTCACTCTCTTTGAATCTTCTTTATCCTGCTAGGATTAGCAGGAAAAAGCAAAAAATTTCAGAATTGCACCTTGCAATGTGGAGATATTACTGTTTGTGCATTTACAATATTCATTGATTTTTGCCATTGAAAAACATGTTTTTCATATACCAGAAATGTTTGAAGCTACTGACTGAATGAAAGGAGCTGGCATCTCACTCTTTGAATCTTCTTTATCCTGCTAGGATTAGCAGGAAAAAGCAAAAAATTTCAGAATTGCACCTTGCAATGTGGAGATATTACTGTTTGTGCATTTACAATATTCATTGATTTTTGCCATTGAAAAACATGTTTTTCATATACCAGAAATGTTTGAAGCTACTGACTGAATGAAAGGAGCTGGCATCTCACTCTCTTTGAATCTTCTTTATCCTGCTAGGATTAGCAGGAAAAAGCAAAAAATTTCAGAATTGCACCTTGCAATGTGGAGATATTACTGTTTGTGCATTTACAATATTCATTGATTTTTGCCATTGAAAAACATGTTTTTCATATACCAGAAATGTTTGAAGCTACTGACTGAATGAAAGGAGCTGGCATCTCACTCTCTTTGAATCTTCTTTATCCTGCTAGGATTAGCAGGAAAAAGCAAAAAATTTCAGAATTGCACCTTGCAATGTGGAGATATTACTGTTTGTGCATTTACAATATTCATTGATTTTTGCCATTGAAAAACATGTTTTTCATATACCAGAAATGTTTGAAGCTACTGACTGAATGAAAGGAGCTGGCATCTCACTCTCTTTGAATCTTCTTTATCCTGCTAGGATTAGCAGGAAAAAGCAAAAAATTTCAGAATTGCACCTTGCAATGTGGAGATATTACTGTTTGTGCATTTACAATATTCATTGATTTTTGCCATTGAAAAACATGTTTTTCATATACCAGAAATGTTTGAAGCTACTGACTGAATGAAAGGAGCTGGCATCTCACTCTCTTTGAATCTTCTTTATCCTGCTAGGATTAGCAGGAAAAAGCAAAAAATTTCAGAATTGCACCTTGCAATGTGGAGATATTACTGTTTGTGCATTTACAATATTCATTGATTTTTGCCATTGAAAAACATGTTTTTCATATACCAGAAATGTTTGAAGCTACTGACTGAATGAAAGGAGCTGGCATCTCACTCTCTTTGAATCTTCTTTATCCTGCTAGGATTAGCAGGAAAAAGCAAAAAATTTCAGAATTGCACCTTGCAATGTGGAGATATTACTGTTTGTGCATTTACAATATTCATTGATTTTTTCCATTGAAAAACATGTTTTTCATATACCAGAAATGTTTGAAGCTACTGACTGAATGAAAGGAGCTGGCATCTCACTCTCTTTGAATCTTCTTTATCCTGCTAGGATTAGCAGGAAAAAGCAAAAAATTTCAGAATTGCACCTTGCAATGTGGAGATATTACTGTTTGTGCATTTACAATATTCATTGATTTTTGCCATTGAAAAACATCCAGAAATGTTTGAAGCTACTGACTGAATGAAAGGAGCTGGCATCTCACTCTCTTTGAATCTTCTTTATCATGCTAGGATTAGCAGGAAAAAGCAAAAAATTTCAGAATTGCACCTTGCAATGTGGAGATATTACTGTTTGTGCATTTACAATATTCATTGATTTTTGCCATTGAAAAACGTCCAGAAATGTTTGAAGCTACTGACTGAATGAAAGGAGCTGGCATCTCACTCTCTTTGAATCTTCTTTATCATGCTAGGATTAGCAGGAAAAAGCAAAAAATTTCAGAATTGCACCTTGCAATGTGGAGATATTACTGTTTGTGCATTTACAATATTCATTGATTTTTGCCATTGAAAAACATGTTTTTCATATACCAGAAATGTTTGAAGCTACTGACTGAATGAAAGGAGCTGGCATCTCACTCTCTTTGAATCTTCTTTATCCTGCTAGGATTAGCAGGAAAAAGCAAAAAATTTCAGAATTGCACCTTGCAATGTGGAGATATTACTGTTTGTGCATTTACAATATTCATTGATTTTTGCCATTGAAAAACATGTTTTTCATATACCAGAAATGTTTGAAGCTACTGACTGAATGAAAGGAGCTGGCATCTCACTCTCTTTGAATCTTCTTTATCCTGCTAGGATTAGCAGGAAAAAGCAAAAAATTTCAGAATTGCACCTTGCAATGTGGAGATATTACTGTTTGTGCATTTACAATATTCATTGATTTTTGCCATTGAAAAACATGTTTTTCATATACCAGAAATGTTTGAAGCTACTGACTGAATGAAAGGAGCTGGCATCTCACTCTCTTTGAATCTTCTTTATCCTGCTAGGATTAGCAGGAAAAAGCAAAAAATTTCAGAATTGCACCTTGCAATGTGGAGATATTACTGTTTGTGCATTTACAATATTCATTGATTTTTGCCATTGAAAAACATCCAGAAATGTTTGAAGCTACTGACTGAATGAAAGGAGCTGGCATCTCACTCTCTTTGAATCTTCTTTATCATGCTAGGATTAGCAGGAAAAAGCAAAAAATTTCAGAATTGCACCTTGCAATGTGGAGATATTACTGTTTGTGCATTTACAATATTCATTGATTTTTGCCATTGAAAAACGTCCAGAAATGTTTGAAGCTACTGACTGAATGAAAGGAGCTGGCATCTCACTCTCTTTGAATCTTCTTTATCATGCTAGGATTAGCAGGAAAAGGCAAAAAATTTCAGAATTGCACCTTGCAATGTGGAGATATTACTGTTTGTGCATTTACAATATTCATTGATTTTTGCCATTGAAAAACATCATGTTATTCATATACCAGAAATGTTTGAAGCTACTGACTGAATGAAAGGAGCTGGCATCTCACTCTCTTTGAATCTTCTTTATCCTGCTAGGATTAACAGGAAAAAGCAAAAAATTTCAGAATTGCACCTTGCAATGTGGAGATATTACTGTTTGTGCATTTACAATATTCATTGATTTTTGCCATTGAAAAACGTCCAGAAATGTTTGAAGCTACTGACTGAATGAAAGGAGCTGGCATCTCATTCTCTTTGAATCTTCTTTATCATACTAGGATTAGCAGGAAAAAGCAAAAAATTTCAGAATTGCACCTTGCAATGTGGAGATATTACTGTTTGTGCATTTACAATATTCATTGATTTTTGCCATTGAAAAACATGTTTTTCATATACCAGAAATGTTTGAAGCTACTGACTGAATGAAAGGAGCTGGCATCTCACTCTCTTTGAATCTTCTTTATCATGCTAGGATTAACAGGAAAAAGCAAAAAATTTCAGAATTGCACCTTGCAATGTGGAGATATTACTGTTTGTGCATTTACAATATTCATTGATTTTTGCCATTGAAAAACGTCCAGAAATGTTTGAAGCTACTGACTGAATGAAAGGAGCTGGCATCTCACTCTCTTTGAATCTTTTTTATCATGCTAGGATTAGCAGGAAAAAGCAAAAAATTTCAGAATTGCACCTTGCAATGTGGAGATATTACTGTTTGTGCATTTACAATATTCATTGATTTTTGCCATTGAAAAACATGTTTTTCATATACCAGAAATGTTTGAAGCTACTGACAATGAAAGGAGCTGGCATCTCACTCTCTTTGAATCTTCTTTATCCTGCTAGGATTAGCAGGAAAAAGCAAAAAATTTCAGAATTGCACCTTGCAATGTGGAGATATTACTGTTTGTGCATTTACAATATTCATTGATTTTTGCCATTGAAAAACATGTTTTTCATATACCAGAAATGTTTGAAGCTACTGACTGAATGAAAGGAGCTGGCATCTCACTCTCTTTGAATCTTCTTTATCCTGCTAGGATTAGCAGGAAAAAGCAAAAAATTTCAGAATTGCACCTTGCAATGTGGAGATATTACATTTTGTGCATTTACAATATTCATTGATTTTTGCCATTGAAAAACATGTTTTTCATATACCAGAAATGTTTGAAGCTACTGACTGAATGAAAGGAGCTGGCATCTCACTCTCTTTGAATCTTCTTTATCATGCTAGGATTAGCAGGAAAAAGCAAAAAATTTCAGAATTGCACCTTGCAATGTGGAGATATTACTGTTTGTGCATTTACAATATTCATTGATTTTTGCCATTGAAAAACATGTTTTTCATATACCAGGAATGTTTGAAGCTACTGACTGAATGAAAGGAGCTGGCATCTCACTCTCTTTGAATCTTCTTTATCCTGCTAGGATTAGCAGGAAAAAGCAAAAAATTTCAGAATTGCACCTTGCAATGTGGAGATATTACTGTTTGTGCATTTACAATATTCATTGATTTTTGCCATTGAAAAACGTCCAGAAATGTTTGAAGCTACTGACTGAATGAAAGGAGCTGGCATCTCACTCTCTTTGAATCTTCTTTATCATGCTAGGATTAGCAGGAAAAAGCAAAAAATTTCAGAATTGCACCTTGCAATGTGGAGATATTACTGTTTGTGCATTTACAATATTCATTGATTTTTGCCATTGAAAAACATGTTTTTCATATACCAGAAATGTTTGAAGCTACTGACTGAAAGGAGCTGGCATCTCACTCTCTTTGAATCTTCTTTATCATGCTAGGATTAGCAGGAAAAAGCAAAAAATTTCAGAATTGCACCTTGCAATGTGGAGATATTACTGTTTGTGCATTTACAATATTCATTGATTTTTGCCATTGAAAAACATGTTTTTCATATACCAGAAATGTTTGAAGCTACTGACTGAATGAAAGGAGCTGGCATCTCACTCTCTTTGAATCTTCTTTATCATGCTAGGATTAACAGGAAAAAGCAAAAAATTTCAGAATTGCACCTTGCAATGTGGAGATATTACTGTTTGTGCATTTACAATATTCATTGATTTTTGCCATTGAAAAACATGTTTTTCATATACCAGAAATGTTTGAAGCTACTGACTGAATGAAAGGAGCTGGCATCTCACTCTCTTTGAATCTTCTTTATCCTGCTAGGATTAGCAGGAAAAAGCAAAAAATTTCAGAATTGCACCTTGCAATGTGGAGATATTACTGTTTGTGCATTTACAATATTCATTGATTTTTGCCATTGAAAAACATGTTTTTCATATACCAGAAATGTTTGAAGCTACTGACTGAATGAAAGGAGCTGGCATCTCACTCTCTTTGAATCTTCTTTATCCTGCTAGGATTAGCAGGAAAAAGCAAAAAATTTCAGAATTGCACCTTGCAATGTGGAGATATTACTGTTTGTGCATTTACAATATTCATTGATTTTTGCCATTGAAAAACATGTTTTTCATATACCAGAAATGTTTGAAGCTACTGACTGAATGAAAGGAGCTGGCATCTCACTCTCTTTGAATCTTCTTTATCCTGCTAGGATTAGCAGGAAAAAGCAAAAAATTTCAGAATTGCACCTTGCAATGTGGAGATATTACTGTTTGTGCATTTACAATATTCATTGATTTTTGCCATTGAAAAACATGTTTTTCATATACCAGAAATGTTTGAAGCTACTGACTGAATGAAAGGAGCTGGCATCTCACTCTCTTTGAATCTTCTTTATCCTGCTAGGATTAGCAGGAAAAAGCAAAAAATTTCAGAATTGCACCTTGCAATGTGGAGATATTACTGTTTGTGCATTTACAATATTCATTGATTTTTGCCATTGAAAAACATGTTTTTCATATACCAGAAATGTTTGAAGCTACTGACTGAATGAAAGGAGCTGGCATCTCACTCTCTTTGAATCTTCTTTATCCTGCTAGGATTAGCAGGAAAAAGCAAAAAATTTCAGAATTGCACCTTGCAATGTGGAGATATTACTGTTTGTGCATTTACAATATTCATTGATTTTTGCCATTGAAAAACATGTTTTTCATATACCAGAAATGTTTGAAGCTACTGACTGAATGAAAGGAGCTGGCATCTCACTCTCTTTGAATCTTCTTTATCCTGCTAGGATTAGCAGGAAAAAGCAAAAAATTTCAGAATTGCACCTTGCAATGTGGAGATATTACTGTTTGTGCATTTACAATATTCATTGATTTTTGCCATTGAAAAACATGTTTTTCATATACCAGAAATGTTTGAAGCTACTGACTGAATGAAAGGAGCTGGCATCTCACTCTCTTTGAATCTTCTTTATCCTGCTAGGATTAGCAGGAAAAAGCAAAAAATTTCAGAATTGCACCTTGCAATGTGGAGATATTACTGTTTGTGCATTTACAATATTCATTGATTTTTGCCATTGAAAAACATGTTTTTCATATACCAGAAATGTTTGAAGCTACTGACTGAATGAAAGGAGCTGGCATCTCACTCTCTTTGAATCTTCTTTATCCTGCTAGGATTAGCAGGAAAAAGCAAAAAATTTCTGAATTGCACCTTGCAATGTGGAGATATTACTGTTTGTGCATTTACAATATTCATTGATTTTTGCCATTGAAAAACATCCAGAAATGTTTGAAGCTACTGACTGAATGAAAGGAGCTGGCATCTCACTCTCTTTGAATCTTCTTTATCATGCTAGGATTAGCAGGAAAAAGCAAAAAATTTCAGAATTGTACCTTGCAATGTGGAGATATTACTGTTTGTGCATTTACAATATTCATTGATTTTTGCCATTGAAAAACGTCCAGAAATGTTTGAAGCTACTGACTGAATGAAAGGAGCTGGCATCTCACTCTCTTTGAATCTTCTTTATCATGCTAGGATTAGCAGGAAAAAGCAAAAAATTTCAGAATTGCACCTTGCAATGTGGAGATATTACTGTTTGTGCATTTACAATATTCATTGATTTTTGCCATTGAAAAACATGTTTTTCATATACCAGAAATGTTTGAAGCTACTGACTGAATGAAAGGAGCTGGCATCTCACTCTCTTTGAATCTTCTTTATCCTGCTAGGATTAGCAGGAAAAAGCAAAAAATTTCAGAATTGCACCTTGCAATGTGGAGATATTACTGTTTGTGCATTTACAATATTCATTGATTTTTGCCATTGAAAAACATGTTTTTCATATACCAGAAATGTTTGAAGCTACTGACTGAATGAAAGGAGCTGGCATCTCACTCTCTTTGAATCTTCTTTATCCTGCTAGGATTAGCAGGAAAAAGCAAAACATTTCAGAATTGCACCTTGCAATGTGGAGATATTACTGTTTGTGCATTTACAATATTCATTGATTTTTGCCATTGAAAAACATGTTTTTCATATACCAGAAATGTTTGAAGCTACTGACTGAATGAAAGGAGCTGGCATCTCACTCTCTTTGAATCTTCTTTATCCTGCTAGGATTAGCAGGAAAAAGCAAAAAATTTCAGAATTGCACCTTGCAATGTGGAGATATTACTGTTTGTGCATTTACAATATTCATTGATTTTTGCCATTGAAAAACATCCAGAAATGTTTGAAGCTACTGACTGAATGAAAGGAGCTGGCATCTCACTCTCTTTGAATCTTCTTTATCATGCTAGGATTAGCAGGAAAAAGCAAAAAATTTCAGAATTGCACCTTGCAATGTGGAGATATTACTGTTTGTGCATTTACAATATTCATTGATTTTTGCCATTGAAAAACGTCCAGAAATGTTTGAAGCTACTGACTGAATGAAAGGAGCTGGCATCTCACTCTCTTTGAATCTTCTTTATCATGCTAGGATTAGCAGGAAAAAGCAAAAAATTTCAGAATTGCACCTTGCAATGTGGAGATATTACTGTTTGTGCATTTACAATATTCATTGATTTTTGCCATTGAAAAACATCATGTTATTCATATACCAGAAATGTTTGAAGCTACTGACTGAATGAAAGGAGCTGGCATCTCACTCTCTTTGAATCTTCTTTATCCTGCTAGGATTAACAGGAAAAAGCAAAAAATTTCAGAATTGCACCTTGCAATGTGGAGATATTACTGTTTGTGCATTTACAATATTCATTGATTTTTGCCATTGAAAAACGTCCAGAAATGTTTGAAGCTACTGACTGAATGAAAGGAGCTGGCATCTCATTCTCTTTGAATCTTCTTTATCATACTAGGATTAGCAGGAAAAAGCAAAAAATTTCAGAATTGCACCTTGCAATGTGGAGATATTACTGTTTGTGCATTTACAATATTCATTGATTTTTGCCATTGAAAAACATGTTTTTCATATACCAGAAATGTTTGAAGCTACTGACTGAATGAAAGGAGCTGGCATCTCACTCTCTTTGAATCTTCTTTATCATGCTAGGATTAACAGGAAAAAGCAAAAAATTTCAGAATTGCACCTTGCAATGTGGAGATATTACTGTTTGTGCATTTACAATATTCATTGATTTTTGCCATTGAAAAACGTCCAGAAATGTTTGAAGCTACTGACTGAATGAAAGGAGCTGGCATCTCACTCTCTTTGAATCTTTTTTATCATGCTAGGATTAGCAGGAAAAAGCAAAAAATTTCAGAATTGCACCTTGCAATGTGGAGATATTACTGTTTGTGCATTTACAATATTCATTGATTTTTGCCATTGAAAAACATGTTTTTCATATACCAGAAATGTTTGAAGCTACTGACAATGAAAGGAGCTGGCATCTCACTCTCTTTGAATCTTCTTTATCCTGCTAGGATTAGCAGGAAAAAGCAAAAAATTTCAGAATTGCACCTTGCAATGTGGAGATATTACTGTTTGTGCATTTACAATATTCATTGATTTTTGCCATTGAAAAACATGTTTTTCATATACCAGAAATGTTTGAAGCTACTGACTGAATGAAAGGAGCTGGCATCTCACTCTCTTTGAATCTTCTTTATCCTGCTAGGATTAGCAGGAAAAAGCAAAAAATTTCAGAATTGCACCTTGCAATGTGGAGATATTACATTTTGTGCATTTACAATATTCATTGATTTTTGCCATTGAAAAACATGTTTTTCATATACCAGAAATGTTTGAAGCTACTGACTGAATGAAAGGAGCTGGCATCAAACTCTCTTTGAATCTTCTTTATCATGCTAGGATTAGCAGGAAAAAGCAAAAAATTTCAGAATTGCACCTTGCAATGTGGAGATATTACTGTTTGTGCATTTACAATATTCATTGATTTTTGCCATTGAAAAACATGTTTTTCATATACCAGGAATGTTTGAAGCTACTGACTGAATGAAAGGAGCTGGCATCTCACTCTCTTTGAATCTTCTTTACCCTGCTAGGATTAGCAGGAAAAAGCAAAAAATTTCAGAATTGCACCTTGCAATGTGGAGATATTACTGTTTGTGCATTTACAATATTCATTGATTTTTGCCATTGAAAAACGTCCAGAAATGTTTGAAGCTACTGACTGAATGAAAGGAGCTGGCATCTCACTCTCTTTGAATCTTCTTTATCATGCTAGGATTAGCAGGAAAAAGCAAAAAATTTCAGAATTGCACCTTGCAATGTGGAGATATTACTGTTTGTGCATTTACAATATTCATTGATTTTTGCCATTGAAAAACATGTTTTTCATATACCAGAAATGTTTGAAGCTACTGACTGAAAGGAGCTGGCATCTCACTCTCTTTGAATCTTCTTTATCATGCTAGGATTAGCAGGAAAAAGCAAAAAATTTCAGAATTGCACCTTGCAATGTGGAGATATTACTGTTTGTGCATTTACAATATTCATTGATTTTTGCCATTGAAAAACATGTTTTTCATATACCAGAAATGTTTGAAGCTACTGACTGAATGAAAGGAGCTGGCATCTCACTCTCTTTGAATCTTCTTTATCATGCTAGGATTAACAGGAAAAAGCAAAAAATTTCAGAATTGCACCTTGCAATGTGGAGATATTACTGTTTGTGCATTTACAATATTCATTGATTTTTGCCATTGAAAAACGTCCAGAAATGTTTGAAGCTACTGACTGAATGAAAGGAGCTGGCATCTCACTCTCTTTGAATCTTCTTTATCATGCTAGGATTAGCAGGAAAAAGCAAAAAATTTCAGAATTGCACCTTGCAATGTGGAGATATTACTGTTTGTGCATTTACAATATTCATTGATTTTTGCCATTGAAAAACATGTTTTTCATATACCAGAAATGTTTGAAGCTACTGACTGAATGAAATTAGCTGGCATCTCACTCTCTTTGAATCTTCTTTATCCTGCTAGGATTAGCAGGAAAAAGCAAAAAATTTCAGAATTGCACCTTGCAATGTGGAGATAATACTGTTTGTGCATTTACAATATTCATTGATTTTTGCCATTGAAAAACATCCAGAAATGTTTGAAGCTACTGACTGAATGAAAGGAGCTGGCATCTCACTCTCTTTGAATCTTCTTTATCATGCTAGGATTAGCAGGAAAAAGCAAAAAATTTCAGAATTGCACCTTGCAATGTGGAGATATTACTGTTTGTGCATTTACAATATTCATTGATTTTTGCCATTGAAAAACGTTTTTCATATACCAGAAATGTTTGAAGCTACTGACTGAATGAAAGGAGCTGGCATCTCACTCTCTTTGAATCTTCTTTATCATGCTAGGATTAGCAGGAAAAAGCAAAAAATTTCAGAATTGCACCATGCAATGTGGAGATATTACTGTTTGTGCATTTACAATATTCATTGATTTTTGCCATTGAAAAACATGTTTTTCATATACCAGAAATGTTTGAAGCTACTGACTGAATGAAAGGAGCTGGCATCTCACTCTCTTTGAATCTTCTTTATCATGCTAGGATTAGCAGGAAAAAGCAAAAAATTTCAGAATTGCACCTTGCAATGTGGAGATATTACTGTTTGTGCATTTACAATATTCATTGATTTTTGCCATTGAAAAACATGTTTTTCATATACCAGAAATGTTTGAAGCTACTGACTGAATGAAAGGAGCTGGCATCTCACTCTCTTTGAATCTTCTTTATCATGCTAGGACTAGCAGGAAAAAGCAAAAAATTTCAGAATTGCACCTTGCAATGTGGAGATATTACTGTTTGTGCATTTACAATATTCATTGATTTTTGCCATTGAAAAACATGTTTTTGACATACCAGAAATGTTTGAAGCTACTGACTGAATGAAAGGAGCTGGCATCTCACTCTCTTTGAATCTTCTTTATCATGCTAGGATTAACAGGAAAAAGCAAAAAATTTCAGAATTGCACCTTGCAATGTGGAGATATTACTGTTTGTGCATTTACAATATTCATTGATTTTTGCCATTGAAAAACGTCCAGAAATGTTTGAAGCTACTGACTGAATGAAAGGAGCTGGCATCTCACTCTCTTTGAATCTTCTTTATCATGCTAGGATTAGCAGGAAAAAGCAAAAAATTTCAGAATTGCACCTTGCAATGTGGAGATATTACTGTTTGTGCATTTACAATATTCATTGATTTTTGCCATTGAAAAACGTTTTTCATATACCAGAAATGTTTGAAGCTACTGACTGAATGAAAGGAGCTGGCATCTCACTCTCTTTGAATCTTCTTTATCCTGCTAGGATTAGCAGGAAAAAGCAAAAAATTTCAGAATTGCACCTTGCAATGTGGAGATATTACTGTTTGTGCATTTACAATATTCATTGATTTTTGCCATTGAAAAACATGTTTTTCATATACCAGAAATGTTTGAAGCTACTGACTGAATGAAAGGAGCTGGCATCTCACTCTCTTTGAATCTTCTTTATCCTGCTAGGATTAGCAGGAAAAAGCAAAAAATTTCAGAATTGCACCTTGCAATGTGGAGATATTACTGTTTGTGCATTTACAATATTCATTGATTTTTGCCATTGAAAAACATGTTTTTCATATACCAGAAATGTTTGAAGCTACTGACTGAATGAAAGGAGCTGGCATCTCACTCTCTTTGAATCTTCTTTATCCTGCTAGGATTAGCAGGAAAAAGCAAAAAATTTCAGAATTGCACCTTGCAATGTGGAGTTATTACTGTTTGTGCATTTACAATATTCATTGATTTTTGCCATTGAAAAACATGTTTTTCATATACCAGAAATGTTTGAAGCTACTGACTGAATGAAAGGAGCTGGCATCTCACTCTCTTTGAATCTTCTTTATCCTGCTAGGATTAGCAGGAAAAAGCAAAAAATTTCAGAATTGCACCTTGCAATGTGGAGATATTACTGTTTGTGCATTTACAATATTCATTGATTTTTGCCATTGAAAAACATGTTTTTCATATACCAGAAATGTTTGAAGCTACTGACTGAATGAAAGGAGCTGGCATCTCACTCTCTTTGAATCTTCTTTATCCTGCTAGGATTAGCAGGAAAAAGCAAAAAATTTCAGAATTGCACCTTGCAATGTGGAGATATTACTGTTTGTGCATTTACAATATTCATTGATTTTTGCCATTGAAAAACATGTTTTTCATATACCAGAAATGTTTGAAGCTACTGACTGAATGAAAGGAGCTGGCATCTCACTCTCTTTGAATCTTCTTTATCCTGCTAGGATTAGCAGGAAAAAGCAAAAAATTTCAGAATTGCACCTTGCAATGTGGAGATATTACTGTTTGTGCATTTACAATATTCATTGATTTTTGCCATTGAAAAACATGTTTTTCATATACCAGAAATGTTTGAAGCTACTGACTGAATGAAAGGAGCTGGCATCTCACTCTCTTTGAATCTTCTTTATCCTGCTAGGATTAGCAGGAAAAAGCAAAAAATTTCAGAATTGCACCTTGCAATGTGGAGATATTACTGTTTGTGCATTTACAATATTCATTGATTTTTGCCATTGAAAAACATGTTTTTCATATACCAGAAATGTTTGAAGCTACTGACTGAATGAAAGGAGCTGGCATCTCACTCTCTTTGAATCTTCTTTATCCTGCTAGGATTAGCAGGAAAAAGCAAAAAATTTCAGAATTGCACCTTGCAATGTGGAGATATTACTGTTTGTGCATTTACAATATTCATTGATTTTTGCCATTGAAAAACATGTTTTTCATATACCAGAAATGTTTGAAGCTACTGACTGAATGAAAGGAGCTGGCATCTCACTCTCTTTGAATCTTCTTTATCCTGCTAGGATTAGCAGGAAAAAGCAAAAAATTTCAGAATTGCACCTTGCAATGTGGAGATATTACTGTTTGTGCATTTACAATATTCATTGATTTTTGCCATTGAAAAACATGTTTTTCATATACCAGAAATGTTTGAAGCTACTGACTGAATGAAAGGAGCTGGCATCTCACTCTCTTTGAATCTTCTTTATCCTGCTAGGATTAGCAGGAAAAAGCAAAAAATTTCAGAATTGCACCTTGCAATGTGGAGATATTACTGTTTGTGCATTTACAATATTCATTGATTTTTGCCATTGAAAAACATGTTTTTCATATACCAGAAATGTTTGAAGCTACTGACTGAATGAAAGGAGCTGGCATCTCACTCTCTTTGAATCTTCTTTATCCTGCTAGGATTAGCAGGAAAAAGCAAAAAATTTCAGAATTGCACCTTGCAATGTGGAGATATTACTGTTTGTGCATTTACAATATTCATTGATTTTTGCCATTGAAAAACATGTTTTTCATATACCAGAAATGTTTGAAGCTACTGACTGAATGAAAGGAGCTGGCATCTCACTCTCTTTGAATCTTCTTTATCCTGCTAGGATTAGCAGGAAAAAGCAAAAAATTTCAGAATTGCACCTTGCAATGTGGAGATATTACTGTTTGTGCATTTACAATATTCATTGATTTTTGCCATTGAAAAACATCCAGAAATGTTTGAAGCTACTGACTGAATGAAAGGAGCTGGCATCTCACTCTCTTTGAATCTTCTTTATCATGCTAGGATTAGCAGGAAAAAGCAAAAAATTTCAGAATTGCACCTTGCAATGTGGAGATATTACTGTTTGTGCATTTACAATATTCATTGATTTTTGCCATTGAAAAACGTCCAGAAATGTTTGAAGCTACTGACTGAATGAAAGGAGCTGGCATCTCACTCTCTTTGAATCTTCTTTATCCTGCTAGGATTAGCAGGAAAAAGCAAAAAATTTCAGAATTGCACCTTGCAATGTGGAGATATTACTGTTTGTGCATTTACAATATTCATTGATTTTTGCCATTGAAAAACATGTTTTTCATATACCAGAAATGTTTGAAGCTACTGACTGAATGAAAGGAGCTGGCATCTCACTCTCTTTGAATCTTCTTTATCCTGCTAGGATTAGCAGGAAAAAGCAAAAAATTTCAGAATTGCACCTTGCAATGTGGAGATATTACTGTTTGTGCATTTACAATATTCATTGATTTTTGCCATTGAAAAACGTCCAGAAATGTTTGAAGCTACTGACTGAATGAAAGGAGCTGGCATCTCACTCTCTTTGAATCTTCTTTATCATGCTAGGATTAGCAGGAAAAAGCAAAAAATTTCAGAATTGCACCTTGCAATGTGGAGATATTACTGTTTGTGCATTTACAATATTCATTGATTTTTGCCATTGAAAAACATGTTTTTCATATACCAGAAATGTTTGAAGCTACTGACTGAATGAAAGGAGCTGGCATCTCACTCTCTTTGAATCTTCTTTATCATGCTAGGATTAGCAGGAAAAAGCAAAAAATTTCAGAATTGCACCTTGCAATGTGGAGATATTACTGTTTGTGCATTTACAATATTCATTGATTTTTGCCATTGAAAAACATGTTTTTCATATACCAGAAATGTTTGAAGCTACTGACTGAATGAAAGGAGCTGGCATCTCACTCTCTTTGAATCTTTATCATGCTAGGATTAACAGGAAAAAGCAAAAAATTTCAGAATTGCACCTTGCAATGTGGAGATATTACTGTTTGTGCATTTACAATATTCATTGATTTTTGCCATTGAAAAACATGTTTTTCATATACCAGAAATGTTTGAAGCTACTGACTGAATGAAATTAGCTGGCATCTCACTCTCTTTGAATCTTCTTTATCCTGCTAGGATTAGCAGGAAAAAGCAAAAAATTTCAGAATTGCACCTTGCAATGTGGAGATATTACTGTTTGTGCATTTACAATATTCATTGATTTTTGCCATTGAAAAACATCCAGAAATGTTTGAAGCTACTGACTGAATGAAAGGAGCTGGCATCTCACTCTCTTTGAATCTTCTTTATCATGCTAGGATTAGCAGGAAAAAGCAAAAAATTTCAGAATTGCACCTTGCAATGTGGAGATATTACTGTTTGTGCATTTACAATATTCATTGATTTTTGCCATTGAAAAACGTTTTTCATATACCAGAAATGTTTGAAGCTACTGACTGAATGAAAGGAGCTGGCATCTCACTCTCTTTGAATCTTCTTTATCATGCTAGGATTAGCAGGAAAAAGCAAAAAATTTCAGAATTGCACCTTGCAATGTGGAGATATTACTGTTTGTGCATTTACAATATTCATTGATTTTTGCCATTGAAAAACATCCCGTTTTTCATATACCAGAAATGTTTGAAGCTACTGACTGAATGAAAGGAGCTGGCATCTCACTCTCTTTGAATCTTCTTTATCATGCTAGGATTAGCAGGAAAAAGCAAAAAATTTCAGAATTGCACCTTGCAATGTGGAGATATTACTGTTTGTGCATTTACAATATTCATTGATTTTTGCCATTGAAAAACATGTTTTTCATATACCAGAAATGTTTGAAGCTACTGACTGAATGAAAGGAGCTGGCATCTCACTCTCTTTGAATCTTCTTTATCATGCTAGGACTAGCAGGAAAAAGCAAAAAATTTCAGAATTGCACCTTGCAATGTGGAGATATTACTGTTTGTGCATTTACAATATTCATTGATTTTTGCCATTGAAAAACATGTTTTTGATATACCAGAAATGTTTGAAGCTACTGACTGAATGAAAGGAGCTGGCATCTCACTCTCTTTGAATCTTCTTTATCATGCTAGGATTAACAGGAAAAAGCAAAAAATTTCAGAATTGCACCTTGCAATGTGGAGATATTACTGTTTGTGCATTTACAATATTCATTGATTTTTGCCATTGAAAAACGTCCAGAAATGTTTGAAGCTACTGACTGAATGAAAGGAGCTGGCATCTCACTCTCTTTGAATCTTCTTTATCATGCTAGGATTAGCAGGAAAAAGCAAAAAATTTCAGAATTGCACCTTGCAATGTGGAGATATTACTGTTTGTGCATTTACAATATTCATTGATTTTTGCCATTGAAAAACGTTTTTCATATACCAGAAATGTTTGAAGCTACTGACTGAATGAAAGGAGCTGGCATCTCACTCTCTTTGAATCTTCTTTATCCTGCTAGGATTAGCAGGAAAAAGCAAAAAATTTCAGAATTGCACCTTGCAATGTGGAGATATTACTGTTTGTGCATTTACAATATTCATTGATTTTTGCCATTGAAAAACATGTTTTTCATATACCAGAAATGTTTGAAGCTACTGACTGAATGAAAGGAGCTGGCATCTCACTCTCTTTGAATCTTCTTTATCCTGCTAGGATTAGCAGGAAAAAGCAAAAAATTTCAGAATTGCACCTTGCAATGTGGAGATATTACTGTTTGTGCATTTACAATATTCATTGATTTTTGCCATTGAAAAACATGTTTTTCATATACCAGAAATGTTTGAAGCTACTGACTGAATGAAAGGAGCTGGCATCTCACTCTCTTTGAATCTTCTTTATCCTGCTAGGATTAGCAGGAAAAAGCAAAAAATTTCAGAATTGCACCTTGCAATGTGGAGATATTACTGTTTGTGCATTTACAATATTCATTGATTTTTGCCATTGAAAAACATGTTTTTCATATACCAGAAATGTTTGAAGCTACTGACTGAATGAAAGGAGCTGGCATCTCACTCTCTTTGAATCTTCTTTATCCTGCTAGGATTAGCAGGAAAAAGCAAAAAATTTCAGAATTGCACCTTGCAATGTGGAGATATTACTGTTTGTGCATTTACAATATTCATTGATTTTTGCCATTGAAAAACATGTTTTTCATATACCAGAAATGTTTGAAGCTACTGACTGAATGAAAGGAGCTGGCATCTCACTCTCTTTGAATCTTCTTTATCCTGCTAGGATTAGCAGGAAAAAGCAAAAAATTTCAGAATTGCACCTTGCAATGTGGAGATATTACTGTTTGTGCATTTACAATATTCATTGATTTTTGCCATTGAAAAACATGTTTTTCATATACCAGAAATGTTTGAAGCTACTGACTGAATGAAAGGAGCTGGCATCTCACTCTCTTTGAATCTTCTTTATCCTGCTAGGATTAGCAGGAAAAAGCAAAAAATTTCAGAATTGCACCTTGCAATGTGGAGATATTACTGTTTGTGCATTTACAATATTCATTGATTTTTGCCATTGAAAAACATGTTTTTCATATACCAGAAATGTTTGAAGCTACTGACTGAATGAAAGGAGCTGGCATCTCACTCTCTTTGAATCTTCTTTATCCTGCTAGGATTAGCAGGAAAAAGCAAAAAATTTCAGAATTGCACCTTGCAATGTGGAGATATTACTGTTTGTGCATTTACAATATTCATTGATTTTTGCCATTGAAAAACATGTTTTTCATATACCAGAAATGTTTGAAGCTACTGACTGAATGAAAGGAGCTGGCATCTCACTCTCTTTGAATCTTCTTTATCCTGCTAGGATTAGCAGGAAAAAGCAAAAAATTTCAGAATTGCACCTTGCAATGTGGAGATATTACTGTTTGTGCATTTACAATATTCATTGATTTTTGCCATTGAAAAACATGTTTTTCATATACCAGAAATGTTTGAAGCTACTGACTGAATGAAAGGAGCTGGCATCTCACTCTCTTTGAATCTTCTTTATCCTGCTAGGATTAGCAGGAAAAAGCAAAAAATTTCAGAATTGCACCTTGCAATGTGGAGATATTACTGTTTGTGCATTTACAATATTCATTGATTTTTGCCATTGAAAAACATCCAGAAATGTTTGAAGCTACTGACTGAATGAAAGGAGCTGGCATCTCACTCTCTTTGAATCTTCTTTATCATGCTAGGATTAGCAGGAAAAAGCAAAAAATTTCAGAATTGCACCTTGCAATGTGGAGATATTACTGTTTGTGCATTTACAATATTCATTGATTTTTGCCATTGAAAAACGTCCAGAAATGTTTGAAGCTACTGACTGAATGAAAGGAGCTGGCATCTCACTCTCTTTGAATCTTCTTTATCCTGCTAGGATTAGCAGGAAAAAGCAAAAAATTTCAGAATTGCACCTTGCAATGTGGAGATATTACTGTTTGTGCATTTACAATATTCATTGATTTTTGCCATTGAAAAACATGTTTTTCATATACCAGAAATGTTTGAAGCTACTGACTGAATGAAAGGAGCTGGCATCTCACTCTCTTTGAATCTTCTTTATCCTGCTAGGATTAGCAGGAAAAAGCAAAAAATTTCAGAATTGCACCTTGCAATGTGGAGATATTACTGTTTGTGCATTTACAATATTCATTGATTTTTGCCATTGAAAAACGTCCAGAAATGTTTGAAGCTACTGACTGAATGAAAGGAGCTGGCATCTCACTCTCTTTGAATCTTCTTTATCATGCTAGGATTAGCAGGAAAAAGCAAAAAATTTCAGAATTGCACCTTGCAATGTGGAGATATTACTGTTTGTGCATTTACAATATTCATTGATTTTTGCCATTGAAAAACATGTTTTTCATATACCAGAAATGTTTGAAGCTACTGACTGAATGAATGGAGCTGGCATCTCACTCTCTTTGAATCTTCTTTATCATGCTAGGATTAGCAGGAAAAAGCAAAAAATTTCAGAATTGCACCTTGCAATGTGGAGATATTACTGTTTGTGCATTTACAATATTCATTGATTTTTGCCATTGAAAAACATGTTTTTCATATACCAGAAATGTTTGAAGCTACTGACTGAATGAAAGGAGCTGGCATCTCACTCTCTTTGAATCTTTATCATGCTAGGATTAACAGGAAAAAGCAAAAAATTTCAGAATTGCACCTTGCAATGTGGAGATATTACTGTTTGTGCATTTACAATATTCATTGATTTTTGCCATTGAAAAACATGTTTTTCATATACCAGAAATGTTTGAAGCTACTGACTGAATGAAATTAGCTGGCATCTCACTCTCTTTGAATCTTCTTTATCCTGCTAGGATTAGCAGGAAAAAGCAAAAAATTTCAGAATTGCACCTTGCAATGTGGAGATATTACTGTTTGTGCATTTACAATATTCATTGATTTTTGCCATTGAAAAACATCCAGAAATGTTTGAAGCTACTGACTGAATGAAAGGAGCTGGCATCTCACTCTCTTTGAATCTTCTTTATCATGCTAGGATTAGCAGGAAAAAGCAAAAAATTTCAGAATTGCACCTTGCAATGTGGAGATATTACTGTTTGTGCATTTACAATATTCATTGATTTTTGCCATTGAAAAACGTTTTTCATATACCAGAAATGTTTGAAGCTACTGACTGAATGAAAGGAGCTGGCATCTCACTCTCTTTGAATCTTCTTTATCATGCTAGGATTAGCAGGAAAAAGCAAAAAATTTCAGAATTGCACCTTGCAATGTGGAGATATTACTGTTTGTGCATTTACAATATTCATTGATTTTTGCCATTGAAAAACATCCCGTTTTTCATATACCAGAAATGTTTGAAGCTACTGACTGAATGAAAGGAGCTGGCATCTCACTCTCTTTGAATCTTCTTTATCATGCTAGGATTAGCAGGAAAAAGCAAAAAATTTCAGAATTGCACCTTGCAATGTGGAGATATTACTGTTTGTGCATTTACAATATTCATTGATTTTTGCCATTGAAAAACATGTTTTTCATATACCAGAAATGTTTGAAGCTACTGACTGAATGAAAGGAGCTGGCATCTCACTCTCTTTGAATCTTCTTTATCATGCTAGGACTAGCAGGAAAAAGCAAAAAATTTCAGAATTGCACCTTGCAATGTGGAGATATTACTGTTTGTGCATTTACAATATTCATTGATTTTTGCCATTGAAAAACATGTTTTTGATATACCAGAAATGTTTGAAGCTACTGACTGAATGAAAGGAGCTGGCATCTCACTCTCTTTGAATCTTCTTTATCATGCTAGGATTAACAGGAAAAAGCAAAAAATTTCAGAATTGCACCTTGCAATGTGGAGATATTACTGTTTGTGCATTTACAATATTCATTGATTTTTGCCATTGAAAAACGTCCAGAAATGTTTGAAGCTACTGACTGAATGAAAGGAGCTGGCATCTCACTCTCTTTGAATCTTCTTTATCATGCTAGGATTAGCAGGAAAAAGCAAAAAATTTCAGAATTGCACCTTGCAATGTGGAGATATTACTGTTTGTGCATTTACAATATTCATTGATTTTTGCCATTGAAAAACGTTTTTCATATACCAGAAATGTTTGAAGCTACTGACTGAATGAAAGGAGCTGGCATCTCACTCTCTTTGAATCTTCTTTATCCTGCTAGGATTAGCAGGAAAAAGCAAAAAATTTCAGAATTGCACCTTGCAATGTGGAGATATTACTGTTTGTGCATTTACAATATTCATTGATTTTTGCCATTGAAAAACATGTTTTTCATATACCAGAAATGTTTGAAGCTACTGACTGAATGAAAGGAGCTGGCATCTCACTCTCTTTGAATCTTCTTTATCCTGCTAGGATTAGCAGGAAAAAGCAAAAAATTTCAGAATTGCACCTTGCAATGTGGAGATATTACTGTTTGTGCATTTACAATATTCATTGATTTTTGCCATTGAAAAACATGTTTTTCATATACCAGAAATGTTTGAAGCTACTGACTGAATGAAAGGAGCTGGCATCTCACTCTCTTTGAATCTTCTTTATCCTGCTAGGATTAGCAGGAAAAAGCAAAAAATTTCAGAATTGCACCTTGCAATGTGGAGATATTACTGTTTGTGCATTTACAATATTCATTGATTTTTGCCATTGAAAAACATGTTTTTCATATACCAGAAATGTTTGAAGCTACTGACTGAATGAAAGGAGCTGGCATCTCACTCTCTTTGAATCTTCTTTATCCTGCTAGGATTAGCAGGAAAAAGCAGAAAATTTCAGAATTGCACCTTGCAATGTGGAGATATTACTGTTTGTGCATTTACAATATTCATTGATTTTTGCCATTGAAAAACATGTTTTTCATATACCAGAAATGTTTGAAGCTACTGACTGAATGAAAGGAGCTGGCATCTCACTCTCTTTGAATCTTCTTTATCCTGCTAGGATTAGCAGGAAAAAGCAAAAAATTTCAGAATTGCACCTTGCAATGTGGAGATATTACTGTTTGTGCATTTACAATATTCATTGATTTTTGCCATTGAAAAACATGTTTTTCATATACCAGAAATGTTTGAAGCTACTGACTGAATGAAAGGAGCTGGCATCTCACTCTCTTTGAATCTTCTTTATCCTGCTAGGATTAGCAGGAAAAAGCAAAAAATTTCAGAATTGCACCTTGCAATGTGGAGATATTACTGTTTGTGCATTTACAATATTCATTGATTTTTGCCATTGAAAAACATGTTTTTCATATACCAGAAATGTTTGAAGCTACTGACTGAATGAAAGGAGCTGGCATCTCACTCTCTTTGAATCTTCTTTATCCTGCTAGGATTAGCAGGAAAAAGCAAAAAATTTCAGAATTGCACCTTGCAATGTGGAGATATTACTGTTTGTGCATTTACAATATTCATTGATTTTTGCCATTGAAAAACATGTTTTTCATATACCAGAAATGTTTGAAGCTACTGACTGAATGAAAGGAGCTGGCATCTCACTCTCTTTGAATCTTCTTTATCCTGCTAGGATTAGCAGGAAAAAGCAAAAAATTTCAGAATTGCACCTTGCAATGTGGAGATATTACTGTTTGTGCATTTACAATATTCATTGATTTTTGCCATTGAAAAACATGTTTTTCATATACCAGAAATGTTTGAAGCTACTGACTGAATGAAAGGAGCTGGCATCTCACTCTCTTTGAATCTTCTTTATCCTGCTAGGATTAGCAGGAAAAAGCAAAAAATTTCAGAATTGCACCTTGCAATGTGGAGATATTACTGTTTGTGCATTTACAATATTCATTGATTTTTGCCATTGAAAAACATGTTTTTCATATACCAGAAATGTTTGAAGCTACTGACTGAATGAAAGGAGCTGGCATCTCACTCTCTTTGAATCTTCTTTATCCTGCTAGGATTAGCAGGAAAAAGCAAAAAATTTCAGAATTGCACCTTGCAATGTGGAGATATTACTGTTTGTGCATTTACAATATTCATTGATTTTTGCCATTGAAAAACATCCAGAAATGTTTGAAGCTACTGACTGAATGAAAGGAGCTGGCATCTCACTCTCTTTGAATCTTCTTTATCATGCTAGGATTAGCAGGAAAAAGCAAAAAATTTCAGAATTGCACCTTGCAATGTGGAGATATTACTGTTTGTGCATTTACAATATTCATTGATTTTTGCCATTGAAAAACGTCCAGAAATGTTTGAAGCTACTGACTGAATGAAAGGAGCTGGCATCTCACTCTCTTTGAATCTTCTTTATCATGCTAGGATTAGCAGGAAAAAGCAAAAAATTTCAGAATTGCACCTTGCAATGTGGAGATATTACTGTTTGTGCATTTACAATATTCATTGATTTTTGCCATTGAAAAACATGTTTTTCATATACCAGAAATGTTTGAAGCTACTGACTGAATGAAAGGAGCTGGCATCTCACTCTCTTTGAATCTTCTTTATCCTGCTAGGATTAGCAGGAAAAAGCAAAAAATTTCAGAATTGCACCTTGCAATGTGGAGATATTACTGTTTGTGCATTTACAATATTCATTGATTTTTGCCATTGAAAAACATGTTTTTCATATACCAGAAATGTTTGAAGCTACTGACTGAATGAAAGGAGCTGGCATCTCACTCTCTTTGAATCTTCTTTATCCTGCTAGGATTAGCAGGAAAAAGCAAAAAATTTCAGAATTGCACCTTGCAATGTGGAGATATTACTGTTTGTGCATTTACAATATTCATTGATTTTTGCCATTGAAAAACATGTTTTTCATATACCAGAAATGTTTGAAGCTACTGACTGAATGAAAGGAGCTGGCATCTCACTCTCTTTGAATCTTCTTTATCCTGCTAGGATTAGCAGGAAAAAGCAAAAAATTTCAGAATTGCACCTTGCAATGTGGAGATATTACTGTTTGTGCATTTACAATATTCATTGATTTTTGCCATTGAAAAACATCCAGAAATGTTTGAAGCTACTGACTGAATGAAAGGAGCTGGCATCTCACTCTCTTTGAATCTTCTTTATCATGCTAGGATTAGCAGGAAAAAGCAAAAAATTTCAGAATTGCACCTTGCAATGTGGAGATATTACTGTTTGTGCATTTACAATATTCATTGATTTTTGCCATTGAAAAACGTCCAGAAATGTTTGAAGCTACTGACTGAATGAAAGGAGCTGGCATCTCACTCTCTTTGAATCTTCTTTATCATGCTAGGATTAGCAGGAAAAAGCAAAAAATTTCAGAATTGCACCTTGCAATGTGGAGATATTACTGTTTGTGCATTTACAATATTCATTGATTTTTGCCATTGAAAAACATCATGTTATTCATATACCAGAAATGTTTGAAGCTACTGACTGAATGAAAGGAGCTGGCATCTCACTCTCTTTGAATCTTCTTTATCCTGCTAGGATTAACAGGAAAAAGCAAAAAATTTCAGAATTGCACCTTGCAATGTGGAGATATTACTGTTTGTGCATTTACAATATTCATTGATTTTTGCCATTGAAAAACGTCCAGAAATGTTTGAAGCTACTGACTGAATGAAAGGAGCTGGCATCTCATTCTCTTTGAATCTTCTTTATCATACTAGGATTAGCAGGAAAAAGCAAAAAATTTCAGAATTGCACCTTGCAATGTGGAGATATTACTGTTTGTGCATTTACAATATTCATTGATTTTTGCCATTGAAAAACATGTTTTTCATATACCAGAAATGTTTGAAGCTACTGACTGAATGAAAGGAGCTGGCATCTCACTCTCTTTGAATCTTCTTTATCATGCTAGGATTAACAGGAAAAAGCAAAAAATTTCAGAATTGCACCTTGCAATGTGGAGATATTACTGTTTGTGCATTTACAATATTCATTGATTTTTGCCATTGAAAAACGTCCAGAAATGTTTGAAGCTACTGACTGAATGAAAGGAGCTGGCATCTCACTCTCTTTGAATCTTTTTTATCATGCTAGGATTAGCAGGAAAAAGCAAAAAATTTCAGAATTGCACCTTGCAATGTGGAGATATTACTGTTTGTGCATTTACAATATTCATTGATTTTTGCCATTGAAAAACATGTTTTTCATATACCAGAAATGTTTGAAGCTACTGACAATGAAAGGAGCTGGCATCTCACTCTCTTTGAATCTTCTTTATCCTGCTAGGATTAGCAGGAAAAAGCAAAAAATTTCAGAATTGCACCTTGCAATGTGGAGATATTACTGTTTGTGCATTTACAATATTCATTGATTTTTGCCATTGAAAAACATGTTTTTCATATACCAGAAATGTTTGAAGCTACTGACTGAATGAAAGGAGCTGGCATCTCACTCTCTTTGAATCTTCTTTATCCTGCTAGGATTAGCAGGAAAAAGCAAAAAATTTCAGAATTGCACCTTGCAATGTGGAGATATTACATTTTGTGCATTTACAATATTCATTGATTTTTGCCATTGAAAAACATGTTTTTCATATACCAGAAATGTTTGAAGCTACTGACTGAATGAAAGGAGCTGGCATCTCACTCTCTTTGAATCTTCTTTATCATGCTAGGATTAGCAGGAAAAAGCAAAAAATTTCAGAATTGCACCTTGCAATGTGGAGATATTACTGTTTGTGCATTTACAATATTCATTGATTTTTGCCATTGAAAAACATGTTTTTCATATACCAGGAATGTTTGAAGCTACTGACTGAATGAAAGGAGCTGGCATCTCACTCTCTTTGAATCTTCTTTATCCTGCTAGGATTAGCAGGAAAAAGCAAAAAATTTCAGAATTGCACCTTGCAATGTGGAGATATTACTGTTTGTGCATTTACAATATTCATTGATTTTTGCCATTGAAAAACGTCCAGAAATGTTTGAAGCTACTGACTGAATGAAAGGAGCTGGCATCTCACTCTCTTTGAATCTTCTTTATCATGCTAGGATTAGCAGGAAAAAGCAAAAAATTTCAGAATTGCACCTTGCAATGTGGAGATATTACTGTTTGTGCATTTACAATATTCATTGATTTTTGCCATTGAAAAACATGTTTTTCATATACCAGAAATGTTTGAAGCTACTGACTGAAAGGAGCTGGCATCTCACTCTCTTTGAATCTTCTTTATCATGCTAGGATTAGCAGGAAAAAGCAAAAAATTTCAGAATTGCACCTTGCAATGTGGAGATATTACTGTTTGTGCATTTACAATATTCATTGATTTTTGCCATTGAAAAACATGTTTTTCATATACCAGAAATGTTTGAAGCTACTGACTGAATGAAAGGAGCTGGCATCTCACTCTCTTTGAATCTTCTTTATCATGCTAGGATTAACAGGAAAAAGCAAAAAATTTCAGAATTGCACCTTGCAATGTGGAGATATTACTGTTTGTGCATTTACAATATTCATTGATTTTTGCCATTGAAAAACATGTTTTTCATATACCAGAAATGTTTGAAGCTACTGACTGAATGAAAGGAGCTGGCATCTCACTCTCTTTGAATCTTCTTTATCCTGCTAGGATTAGCAGGAAAAAGCAAAAAATTTCAGAATTGCACCTTGCAATGTGGAGATATTACTGTTTGTGCATTTACAATATTCATTGATTTTTGCCATTGAAAAACATGTTTTTCATATACCAGAAATGTTTGAAGCTACTGACTGAATGAAAGGAGCTGGCATCTCACTCTCTTTGAATCTTCTTTATCCTGCTAGGATTAGCAGGAAAAAGCAAAAAATTTCAGAATTGCACCTTGCAATGTGGAGATATTACTGTTTGTGCATTTACAATATTCATTGATTTTTGCCATTGAAAAACATGTTTTTCATATACCAGAAATGTTTGAAGCTACTGACTGAATGAAAGGAGCTGGCATCTCACTCTCTTTGAATCTTCTTTATCCTGCTAGGATTAGCAGGAAAAAGCAAAAAATTTCAGAATTGCACGTTGCAATGTGGAGATATTACTGTTTGTGCATTTACAATATTCATTGATTTTTGCCATTGAAAAACATGTTTTTCATATACCAGAAATGTTTGAAGCTACTGACTGAATGAAAGGAGCTGGCATCTCACTCTCTTTGAATCTTCTTTATCCTGCTAGGATTAGCAGGAAAAAGCAAAAAATTTCAGAATTGCACCTTGCAATGTGGAGATATTACTGTTTGTGCATTTACAATATTCATTGATTTTTGCCATTGAAAAACATGTTTTTCATATACCAGAAATGTTTGAAGCTACTGACTGAATGAAAGGAGCTGGCATCTCACTCTCTTTGAATCTTCTTTATCCTGCTAGGATTAGCAGGAAAAAGCAAAAAATTTCAGAATTGCACCTTGCAATGTGGAGATATTACTGTTTGTGCATTTACAATATTCATTGATTTTTGCCATTGAAAAACATGTTTTTCATATACCAGAAATGTTTGAAGCTACTGACTGAATGAAAGGAGCTGGCATCTCACTCTCTTTGAATCTTCTTTATCCTGCTAGGATTAGCAGGAAAAAGCAAAAAATTTCAGAATTGCACCTTGCAATGTGGAGATATTACTGTTTGTGCATTTACAATATTCATTGATTTTTGCCATTGAAAAACATCCAGAAATGTTTGAAGCTACTGACTGAATGAAAGGAGCTGGCATCTCACTCTCTTTGAATCTTCTTTATCATGCTAGGATTAGCAGGAAAAAGCAAAAAATTTCAGAATTGCACCTTGCAATGTGGAGATATTACTGTTTGTGCATTTACAATATTCATTGATTTTTGCCATTGAAAAACGTCCAGAAATGTTTGAAGCTACTGACTGAATGAAAGGAGCTGGCATCTCACTCTCTTTGAATCTTCTTTATCATGCTAGGATTAGCAGGAAAAAGCAAAAAATTTCAGAATTGCACCTTGCAATGTGGAGATATTACTGTTTGTGCATTTACAATATTCATTGATTTTTGCCATTGAAAAACATGTTTTTCATATACCAGAAATGTTTGAAGCTACTGACTGAATGAAAGGAGCTGGCATCTCACTCTCTTTGAATCTTCTTTATCCTGCTAGGATTAGCAGGAAAAAGCAAAAAATTTCAGAATTGCACCTTGCAATGTGGAGATATTACTGTTTGTGCATTTACAATATTCATTGATTTTTGCCATTGAAAAACATGTTTTTCATATACCAGAAATGTTTGAAGCTACTGACTGAATGAAAGGAGCTGGCATCTCACTCTCTTTGAATCTTCTTTATCCTGCTAGGATTAGCAGGAAAAAGCAAAAAATTTCAGAATTGCACCTTGCAATGTGGAGATATTACTGTTTGTGCATTTACAATATTCATTGATTTTTGCCATTGAAAAACATCCAGAAATGTTTGAAGCTACTGACTGAATGAAAGGAGCTGGCATCTCACTCTCTTTGAATCTTCTTTATCATGCTAGGATTAGCAGGAAAAAGCAAAAAATTTCAGAATTGCACCTTGCAATGTGGAGATATTACTGTTTGTGCATTTACAATATTCATTGATTTTTGCCATTGAAAAACGTCCAGAAATGTTTGAAGCTACTGACTGAATGAAAGGAGCTGGCATCTCACTCTCTTTGAATCTTCTTTATCATGCTAGGATTAGCAGGAAAAAGCAAAAAATTTCAGAATTGCACCTTGCAATGTGGAGATATTACTGTTTGTGCATTTACAATATTCATTGATTTTTGCCATTGAAAAACATCATGTTATTCATATACCAGAAATGTTTGAAGCTACTGACTGAATGAAAGGAGCTGGCATCTCACTCTCTTTGAATCTTCTTTATCCTGCTAGGATTAACAGGAAAAAGCAAAAAATTTCAGAATTGCACCTTGCAATGTGGAGATATTACTGTTTGTGCATTTACAATATTCATTGATTTTTGCCATTGAAAAACGTCCAGAAATGTTTGAAGCTACTGACTGAATGAAAGGAGCTGGCATCTCATTCTCTTTGAATCTTCTTTATCATACTAGGATTAGCAGGAAAAAGCAAAAAATTTCAGAATTGCACCTTGCAATGTGGAGATATTACTGTTTGTGCATTTACAATATTCATTGATTTTTGCCATTGAAAAACATGTTTTTCATATACCAGAAATGTTTGAAGCTACTGACTGAATGAAAGGAGCTGGCATCTCACTCTCTTTGAATCTTCTTTATCATGCTAGGATTAACAGGAAAAAGCAAAAAATTTCAGAATTGCACCTTGCAATGTGGAGATATTACTGTTTGTGCATTTACAATATTCATTGATTTTTGCCATTGAAAAACGTCCAGAAATGTTTGAAGCTACTGACTGAATGAAAGGAGCTGGCATCTCACTCTCTTTGAATCTTTTTTATCATGCTAGGATTAGCAGGAAAAAGCAAAAAATTTCAGAATTGCACCTTGCAATGTGGAGATATTACTGTTTGTGCATTTACAATATTCATTGATTTTTGCCATTGAAAAACATGTTTTTCATATACCAGAAATGTTTGAAGCTACTGACAATGAAAGGAGCTGGCATCTCACTCTCTTTGAATCTTCTTTATCCTGCTAGGATTAGCAGGAAAAAGCAAAAAATTTCAGAATTGCACCTTGCAATGTGGAGATATTACTGTTTGTGCATTTACAATATTCATTGATTTTTGCCATTGAAAAACATGTTTTTCATATACCAGAAATGTTTGAAGCTACTGACTGAATGAAAGGAGCTGGCATCTCACTCTCTTTGAATCTTCTTTATCCTGCTAGGATTAGCAGGAAAAAGCAAAAAATTTCAGAATTGCACCTTGCAATGTGGAGATATTACATTTTGTGCATTTACAATATTCATTGATTTTTGCCATTGAAAAACATGTTTTTCATATACCAGAAATGTTTGAAGCTACTGACTGAATGAAAGGAGCTGGCATCTCACTCTCTTTGAATCTTCTTTATCATGCTAGGATTAGCAGGAAAAAGCAAAAAATTTCAGAATTGCACCTTGCAATGTGGAGATATTACTGTTTGTGCATTTACAATATTCATTGATTTTTGCCATTGAAAAACATGTTTTTCATATACCAGGAATGTTTGAAGCTACTGACTGAATGAAAGGAGCTGGCATCTCACTCTCTTTGAATCTTCTTTATCCTGCTAGGATTAGCAGGAAAAAGCAAAAAATTTCAGAATTGCACCTTGCAATGTGGAGATATTACTGTTTGTGCATTTACAATATTCATTGATTTTTGCCATTGAAAAACGTCCAGAAATGTTTGAAGCTACTGACTGAATGAAAGGAGCTGGCATCTCACTCTCTTTGAATCTTCTTTATCATGCTAGGATTAGCAGGAAAAAGCAAAAAATTTCAGAATTGCACCTTGCAATGTGGAGATATTACTGTTTGTGCATTTACAATATTCATTGATTTTTGCCATTGAAAAACATGTTTTTCATATACCAGAAATGTTTGAAGCTACTGACTGAAAGGAGCTGGCATCTCACTCTCTTTGAATCTTCTTTATCATGCTAGGATTAGCAGGAAAAAGCAAAAAATTTCAGAATTGCACCTTGCAATGTGGAGATATTACTGTTTGTGCATTTACAATATTCATTGATTTTTGCCATTGAAAAACATGTTTTTCATATACCAGAAATGTTTGAAGCTACTGACTGAATGAAAGGAGCTGGCATCTCACTCTCTTTGAATCTTCTTTATCATGCTAGGATTAACAGGAAAAAGCAAAAAATTTCAGAATTGCACCTTGCAATGTGGAGATATTACTGTTTGTGCATTTACAATATTCATTGATTTTTGCCATTGAAAAACGTCCAGAAATGTTTGAAGCTACTGACTGAATGAAAGGAGCTGGCATCTCACTCTCTTTGAATCTTCTTTATCATGCTAGGATTAGCAGGAAAAAGCAAAAAATTTCAGAATTGCACCTTGCAATGTGGAGATATTACTGTTTGTGCATTTACAATATTCATTGATTTTTGCCATTGAAAAACATGTTTTTCATATACCAGAAATGTTTGAAGCTACTGACTGAATGAAATTAGCTGGCATCTCACTCTCTTTGAATCTTCTTTATCCTGCTAGGATTAGCAGGAAAAAGCAAAAAATTTCAGAATTGCACCTTGCAATGTGGAGATAATACTGTTTGTGCATTTACAATATTCATTGATTTTTGCCATTGAAAAACATCCAGAAATGTTTGAAGCTACTGACTGAATGAAAGGAGCTGGCATCTCACTCTCTTTGAATCTTCTTTATCATGCTAGGATTAGCAGGAAAAAGCAAAAAATTTCAGAATTGCACCTTGCAATGTGGAGATATTACTGTTTGTGCATTTACAATATTCATTGATTTTTGCCATTGAAAAACGTCCAGAAATGTTTGAAGCTACTGACTGAATGAAAGGAGCTGGCATCTCACTCTCTTTGAATCTTCTTTATCATGCTAGGATTAGCAGGAAAAAGCAAAAAATTTCAGAATTGCACCTTGCAATGTGGAGATATTACTGTTTGTGCATTTACAATATTCATTGATTTTTGCCATTGAAAAACATCATGTTATTCATATACCAGAAATGTTTGAAGCTACTGACTGAATGAAAGGAGCTGGCATCTCACTCTCTTTGAATCTTCTTTATCCTGCTAAGATTAACAGGAAAAAGCAAAAAATTTCAGAATTGCACCTTGCAATGTGGAGATATTACTGTTTGTGCATTTACAATATTCATTGATTTTTGCCATTGAAAAACGTCCAGAAATGTTTGAAGCTACTGACTGAATGAAAGGAGCTGGCATCTCATTCTCTTTGAATCTTCTTTATCATACTAGGATTAGCAGGAAAAAGCAAAAAATTTCAGAATTGCACCTTGCAATGTGGAGATATTACTGTTTGTGCATTTACAATATTCATTGATTTTTGCCATTGAAAAACATGTTTTTCATATACCAGAAATGTTTGAAGCTACTGACTGAATGAAAGGAGCTGGCATCTCACTCTCTTTGAATCTTCTTTATCATGCTAGGATTAACAGGAAAAAGCAAAAAATTTCAGAATTGCACCTTGCAATGTGGAGATATTACTGTTTGTGCATTTACAATATTCATTGATTTTTGCCATTGAAAAACATCCAGAAATGTTTGAAGCGACTGACTGAATGAAAGGAGCTGGCATCTCACTCTCTTTGTTTTACCATATTTTTTTTATTTTTAATAAACAGTTTAACAGGGGAATAACAATCGTAGCATAAAGTAGTGAAATAAGAATATTCGTGGGAAGGGGTAATTCCGAGGAAGGGGAAGGGAAAGGGTACAAACGGAAATGGAATAATCAGGGAAGGTGGGAGAAATTTGTTCGTCAAATAATAAACACGATAATAGATAACTTGAACAATTAAACACACACCACTATCATATTAGCAAAATTAAACATATTAATAAGCTAAACATGTAACACCTATTAAGATATTCCAGCATTATGAGATGGTTGAGGGAACTTAATGGACCAAATATCCCACTTCTTAGAAAATTTAAGTAAATTATTGTTAATAAGGGCAAATCTGAGTTCAAATGTTCTATGGAGATTCATCTTATCAACTAAGTCCTCCAAAGTGGGGACATGTGACTTTCTCCAATAAAAAGCCAATGTATTCTTACAAACTGAGAATAAATGAATCACCAAAGATCTTTCAAACGACTTGTATGATTCAAGATCCAAGGATAGTAAAGCCCTTTGAGGGGTCAATATTAGTGGTCTGCCCAAGAGATCATCTACCAAAGAAGAGATCTGAGCCCATAGATTGCGGATTTTAGGGCAGCTCCAAAAGAGATGTAACAGATCTCCCCTGAGGCCGCACTCCCTCCAACAGAGGGGAGAGTTGCTGGGCTTTATATAGTGGAGCCTGATTGGAGTGTAGTACCATCTGGTTAAAATTTTGAAGTAGGCCTCTTGTAAGGGCATAGATATATTAGAGGCTTGTGAGAAAAGAAGAGCATTCTCCCATTGGTCGGATTGGAAATTGAGTTTTAGGTCCTTTTCCCATCGAATCATGTAAAGATGTTTTTGGAAAGAGAGGTCATTATTGAAGCTGTTATATAGGTGTCTCAGGCTCCAAAAAATCTTATGGGATGTGTTACTTAACAGGTTCACCGAGATTTCGGAAACGATAAATTTGCTAGAAATGAATTCCAGAATAATGCTCTTTAAATGAGAGTATAAAAAGAAATCAGAAAAAGGCAAATTGAATCTTTTCTTAAGAATTTGAAAAGGGATAAAGACAGAAGCTTCATACAAGTCTCCAATTTTCCTTAACCCTTTAATGTCCCATTGATCTGGAATGGAAGAGTTATACAGATATCTCACTCTCTTTGAATCTTTTTTATCATGCTAGGATTAGCAGGAAAAAGCAAAAAATTTCAGAATTGCACCTTGCAATGTGGAGATATTACTGTTTGTGCATTTACAATATTCATTGATTTTTGCCATTGAAAAACATGTTTTTCATATACCAGAAATGTTTGAAGCTACTGACAATGAAAGGAGCTGGCATCTCACTCTCTTTGAATCTTCTTTATCCTGCTAGGATTAGCAGGAAAAAGCAAAAAATTTCAGAATTGCACCTTGCAATGTGGAGATATTACTGTTTGTGCATTTACAATATTCATTGATTTTTGCCATTGAAAAACATGTTTTTCATATACCAGAAATGTTTGAAGCTACTGACTGAATGAAAGGAGCTGGCATCTCACTCTCTTTGAATCTTCTTTATCCTGCTAGGATTAGCAGGAAAAAGCAAAAAATTTCAGAATTGCACCTTGCAATGTGGAGATATTACATTTTGTGCATTTACAATATTCATTGATTTTTGCCATTGAAAAACATGTTTTTCATATACCAGAAATGTTTGAAGCTACTGACTGAATGAAAGGAGCTGGCATCTCACTCTCTTTGAATCTTCTTTATCATGCTAGGATTAGCAGGAAAAAGCAAAAAATTTCAGAATTGCACCTTGCAATGTGGAGATATTACTGTTTGTGCATTTACAATATTCATTGATTTTTGCCATTGAAAAACATGTTTTTCATATACCAGGAATGTTTGAAGCTACTGACTGAATGAAAGGAGCTGGCATCTCACTCTCTTTGAATCTTCTTTATCCTGCTAGGATTAGCAGGAAAAAGCAAAAAATTTCAGAATTGCACCTTGCAATGTGGAGATATTACTGTTTGTGCATTTACAATATTCATTGATTTTTGCCATTGAAAAACGTCCAGAAATGTTTGAAGCTACTGACTGAATGAAAGGAGCTGGCATCTCACTCTCTTTGAATCTTCTTTATCATGCTAGGATTAGCAGGAAAAAGCAAAAAATTTCAGAATTGCACCTTGCAATGTGGAGATATTACTGTTTGTGCATTTACAATATTCATTGATTTTTGCCATTGAAAAACATGTTTTTCATATACCAGAAATGTTTGAAGCTACTGACTGAAAGGAGCTGGCATCTCACTCTCTTTGAATCTTCTTTATCATGCTAGGATTAGCAGGAAAAAGCAAAAAATTTCAGAATTGCACCTTGCAATGTGGAGATATTACTGTTTGTGCATTTACAATATTCATTGATTTTTGCCATTGAAAAACATGTTTTTCATATACCAGAAATGTTTGAAGCTACTGACTGAATGAAAGGAGCTGGCATCTCACTCTCTTTGAATCTTCTTTATCATGCTAGGATTAACAGGAAAAAGCAAAAAATTTCAGAATTGCACCTTGCAATGTGGAGATATTACTGTTTGTGCATTTACAATATTCATTGATTTTTGCCATTGAAAAACATGTTTTTCATATACCAGAAATGTTTGAAGCTACTGACTGAATGAAAGGAGCTGGCATCTCACTCTCTTTGAATCTTCTTTATCCTGCTAGGATTAGCAGGAAAAAGCAAAAAATTTCAGAATTGCACCTTGCAATGTGGAGATATTACTGTTTGTGCATTTACAATATTCATTGATTTTTGCCATTGAAAAACATGTTTTTCATATACCAGAAATGTTTGAAGCTACTGACTGAATGAAAGGAGCTGGCATCTCACTCTCTTTGAATCTTCTTTATCCTGCTAGGATTAGCAGGAAAAAGCAAAAAATTTCAGAATTGCACCTTGCAATGTGGAGATATTACTGTTTGTGCATTTACAATATTCATTGATTTTTGCCATTGAAAAACATGTTTTTCATATACCAGAAATGTTTGAAGCTACTGACTGAATGAAAGGAGCTGGCATCTCACTCTCTTTGAATCTTCTTTATCCTGCTAGGATTAGCAGGAAAAAGCAAAAAATTTCAGAATTGCACGTTGCAATGTGGAGATATTACTGTTTGTGCATTTACAATATTCATTGATTTTTGCCATTGAAAAACATGTTTTTCATATACCAGAAATGTTTGAAGCTACTGACTGAATGAAAGGAGCTGGCATCTCACTCTCTTTGAATCTTCTTTATCCTGCTAGGATTAGCAGGAAAAAGCAAAAAATTTCAGAATTGCACCTTGCAATGTGGAGATATTACTGTTTGTGCATTTACAATATTCATTGATTTTTGCCATTGAAAAACGTCCAGAAATGTTTGAAGCTACTGACTGAATGAAAGGAGCTGGCATCTCACTCTCTTTGAATCTTCTTTATCATGCTAGGATTAGCAGGAAAAAGCAAAAAATTTCAGAATTGCACCTTGCAATGTGGAGATATTACTGTTTGTGCATTTACAATATTCATTGATTTTTGCCATTGAAAAACATGTTTTTCATATACCAGAAATGTTTGAAGCTACTGACTGAATGAAATTAGCTGGCATCTCACTCTCTTTGAATCTTCTTTATCCTGCTAGGATTAGCAGGAAAAAGCAAAAATTTCAGAATTGCACCTTGCAATGTGGAGATAATACTGTTTGTGCATTTACAATATTCATTGATTTTTGCCATTGAAAAACATCCAGAAATGTTTGAAGCTACTGACTGAATGAAAGGAGC